>NW_026542733.1:0-277084 GCF_028750875.1 Macrosteles quadrilineatus
CCATTTTTGGTCGAGATTGGTTATTTCAATTCCATCTTGATTGGAGCAGCATCAAACCTAGTAGGCCTATAAAATCTCTAGAAGTCTCTACAGGGAATCCAAATGCATGGATTCAACCTAACCTAACTAAGCTACTCACCAAATAATAAGTCAATAAGTCATTTATTAGGCCAGATCAACATATACATGCATTAGTCAAGTCAAATTAATCTTAATTGATAAAACATATTGATTATCTTACAGTGAAAACAACTAAAGTACTTACAAGCAACAACTCAATTCAGTTAACTCAAGTTAATTCAACAAGTGCCTACAAGTAAAGTTAAATATAAAGAAGTCTTTGACAAAAATGTAGGTACCATAAACAATTTTGTGTGCGATCTGAAATTGAAACCAAATGCTGTGCCGTGTTTTTCCAAAGCTCGTGTAGTACCTTTGACTTAACAGAAACGAGTCGAATTAGAACTTGCTCGTTTGGAGCGTGAAGGGATCATAAAACCTGTCGACACCTCAGAATGGGCTACACCCATTGTCCCTATTGTTAAGCCGAATGAAACTATCCGCATTTGCGCAGATTATTCTGGTACCGTAAATAAACAAATTGAAGTACCACAACACCCATGTAGCACAGATGGTTGGGCCAACGTTGGTAAATTGTGGAGCCACACAGTTAGCCAACGGTAGAAATGTCACTTCTTTAAACTGTTTTCCAACCAACCATTGTCCAACAATGGCCCAACTATCCAAAAATACTGATGGCCAACTAACCATAACACAACTGATATCCAACCAACCGTTTTATTTAACACAAAATATTAAAGATTTAGTATGAAAAGCATAATTATAAGTTGAGTAAATTGATTAAATAGTTCATAAAAACAAATTTTGAAAAAAAGCTAGAACAAAATTTTTTGGCCCAGACGGGTCTTGAACCCGGGTCCTTCGACTTATGAGCCTCTTACCTTACCACTGAGCTATCTGCGATTGTTGATATAGAGAGTTTTCAAGTGGTGTAAGAGTAGCCGACAGTTGCAATGGTCGCAATACTTAAAACAATTTTGATACTACACAGTATAATATGATTCTGTTAATAAAATGCATCATAAGTAGTTATTATTTTTTTGGGGGGGGAGTTAGAGAGGATACTGGTATTTGAATATAGATTATTTAATTACCGTTAGATTATTAATGCTATTATAATTGACTGTTATATGATTAATTACTCTTTCCCCTTAAATTGTTGCAAATAAGTTAAAGAATATTAGTTGATCCAGAGAATGAAAGTCGTGTAAAACTCAACTATGGACCATCGTTGGTCCAACAAAAGTATCTTTTGTTGGTCCAACGGAGTGAAAAACGGTTAGACAATGGTTGGCTTGATGTATGATACCCAGCAATGCATATTAATGTATTTCATTAACAATGAACCAATGTTGGTCCACAGTTGTAAATATTGGTTGGCCCAACTACGAGATATACAGTTGGACAACGGTTGGTTGGTTGTGGAAGCTCCAACCAACCATCGACCAACTGTTCCACAGTTGGCCAACGTTAGCCCAACCATCTGTGCTACATGGGCATCCTCTACCTAGATACGAATATGTCTTTTCTAAACTCAGTGTTGGCTTACATTTCACTATACACTAGATATTCTTTCAGCCTTTCTACATATGCCTGTGTCTGAGAAAACTTAGGAAATTCTAACTATCAATACGCACAAGGGATTGTACCGCTGTCTTAGGCTTATGTATGGTGTAAGTGCGGCCCCAGCCACTTGGCAAAAATACATTGAGAGTGTGCTTGCCGGCATCCAAAATTGTACAGTAGTCCATGATAACATAATTCTCACGGCTAAGACTGATGAAGAACATTTAAATGTTTTACGTCAAGTACTAGAAAAGCTAAAATCTTGCGGGTTACATCTTAATATACTTAAGTGCAAGTTTTTTCAAGAGGAGGTGACATATTTAGGCCACAAAATCAATGCTTCTGGTATTTCAAAAACTGAAGAAAAGGTTCAAGCCGTGCTTAACTTTCAACCCCCCACTACAGTTAAGGAAGTTAAGTCTTTCTTGGGCATGGTATCTTTTTACAGAAGGTTTTTCCCAAACTTATCTACGCTAGCCAATCCATTATACAACCTAACGAGACAAAACGTCCCTTTTAAATGGACTAAAGACTGTGAAAATAGCTTCCAAGCTATAAAGGAAGAAATTGTCCAAGATCGCATCTTGGTTCATTATGACCCCAACTTACCTTTAGTTCTTTCTGTGGATGCAAGCCCCGTAGGCCTTGGTGCAGTGTTGTCCCATCAAATGTCAGATAACTCTGAACGACCTATTGCTTTTAGTTCTCGTACGCTTACAGGGAGCGAATGCAATTACTCTCAGATAGACAAGGAGGCTTTGGCAATCTATTAGGGTGTACGGAAATTCTACCATTACCTCTATGGCCGAAAATTTACATTAGTTACGGACCATCAGCCCTTAATACACATTTTTGGTTCACGGAACAAACTCCCCGTCCTACAGGCTACTAGGCTACTGCATTACGCACTCTTTTTACAATCATTCCAATTTGACATAAAGTACAGGAAGTCTGAGATGCATGGTAATGCAGACTGTTTATCACGTTTCCCTACAAAATCTCAAGAAGTGTTTCAAATGGACGATATTTCCCTGTTCCAACTGAAGCAGATTAGTACAACGTTTGCTCCAGAAGTAATTTCAAAGGCCACTGCGGAGGATGAGGAGTTGCGGCCGATTCTACATAACTTACGAACAGGCGTGCCCTTACAAGGGAAAGAAGGGACTATGTCACTCCAGTCAGGTTGTATCCTGTTCTGTCATAGGGTTTACATTCCAACCAAACTACGCAAAGATGTCCTACAAGATCTACACTTAGGCCATTTGGGTATCGTAAAGATGAAGGCTTTAGCTAGGTCCTATTTGTATTGGCCTAGGATTGACAGTGATATCGAAACTATGGCGAGGAACTTCCCCGAGTGCATTTCAATACAGAAAGAACCCAAAAAGAGCGATACACATTTTTGGGAATATCCTTCGTATCCATGGGAAAGAATCCATATTGACTTTGCGGGTCCCTTTTACGGTCACAGTTTCCTGCTTGTCATAGACGCCCATTCAAAATGACCTGAAATCTTTATAATGAACTCAACTACAGCTCAAGCTACGATTACAAAGCTCAACTCTCTTTTTGCCTCTTTCGGATACCCAAAAGTGCTAGTAAGTGATAATGCCGCAACCTTTACAGGCATAGAATTCCAACAGTTTCTTAAGGCAAGAGGAATTAAACATATCACGGGAGCACCCTTCCACGCAGCGTCAAACGGACAAGTTGAACGCTATGTCCAAATTTTCAAACAGGCACTGCGAGCTATGAAAAATCCTGGTCACGGTTCAATGCAAGAGAAACTCAACACCTTCCTACTAGCCTACCGAAGAGCGCCTAATTCAACAACTTGTCAAAACTCCAGCCATGCTGTTTCTCAAGAGAGAGTTACGCTCAAACTTAGAAATTCTACGACCTAATATTCAAGACATTGTTGAAAAACATACAAGAGGCGATAAGTTCGAAGTTAAGAGCAGAAGTTTTGAAGAAGGCCAAAAGGTTGCTGTAAGGAACTATGCCAATCCAAACAAAAAATGGTTGGTAGGGCGAGTAGTAAGCCGTGATGGTGAACTTAATTACACTGTCTCAGTCAACAACAATTTGTGGAGAAGACATGCTGATCAAATTAGGTCTGTTGGAAGTGATGTACAAGAAACAGTAGAGCCAATTTACAATACACCCAGAATCGGTAGTGATTCCAACCTACAAAAAGATGCCAGCCCATCAGTACCACTTGCCCAAGAAAAGCCTCAAGTAAAGGAATTAAGTTTTCAAGAAGCTGTGCCCGCAACTACATGTGACACAGTCAGAAGTACCTCGGCCGAGTACCATGTTCCAAGTACTACAGCCTCGACACCTGTTCTCCGGCGGTCTTCCAAGATTCGGAAACCGCCCCAGAAGATGAATCCTTAAGGAGGGAGATATCATGTATATATGTAAATAGTGTATATAGCAAGATGAACATATAGATTAAGCCTGCCTACAAGCTAACCAAAAAAAAAATACCATGAAGATGCTAGAAACGGAACAAGGATTTGGTCTTCTCTATCCGGCAATGAAAGTGAGTAGTTGTATCAAAGTTTCTACATACGTTTTTACATAAGTATTTTAATCCATTATAATCGGCATACCCTTAGTATAAATTTACGTGTTTAATATTTTAAAGAGTCAAAGACCATAACGTATCAAAAACTTGACAACAGTGCTGGTATATATAAGTAACAAAGTTGAATTTTGATGGGAAGCCAAAGATGAAGGATTATAATGAAACATTCAAACAACTGACAACATGCTTCAAAACTGAAAACTATAAACACCTTATCTGTTCTCCATTAGGAAGTGTCAGAGACAAGCTGCCAATCAAGCACAATTTACCAGACATTGTTCAATTTCAAAGGGAAACTTTAGCTAAAGTTGGTATTGTAAAATACAGGCAGAACTTGGATAGAAGAGTTTTGAACAACAGTCTTGAACAGAAGTTTATAATTACCTTTAACTTTTTCCACCAATGTTCAGGCACTCAGACGTGGGAACGCAGCCTATGCCGCCTCAGCTATAAGTATTTTATGACGTACGACATCATAAGCCGTATAATACTGGTAAAGGAACCCTCCTCCCAGTAC
This sequence comes from Macrosteles quadrilineatus, assembly GCF_028750875.1. Classification (NCBI taxonomy): domain Eukaryota; kingdom Metazoa; phylum Arthropoda; class Insecta; order Hemiptera; family Cicadellidae; genus Macrosteles; species Macrosteles quadrilineatus. Next base: position 4,755 of record NW_026542733.1, read on the forward strand.
CCATTGATCGGGACCGGTGGAGCTCTCCCCTGGCTGGAAAGCTGATGGGCATATGGTAATACCTGAGTAGGAGACCTGTAGAACAAATTATCAAGTCAGAACTCTTTATTTGCCAGGAAATATTAACATAAATACATTGGCTATTGGCACGTCAGTAATTAGATAAATATAGCTACAGTTTCTTTATTTACGGTACGTTATATAGGTACAAATCTACAAGTTAAAACCAGCGGCAGTCCAGGTTGCAGTCATAAATTTGTTAGGGTATAAACAATTGTTTGTGAAAAAAAATAGAGGCCTTAAGAAGTGTCTTTTTTTCTGGGTTTTTAACAAATGTTTGGATCATGTCACGTATAAGTGGACCACTTCCCGCACATAAATATCCAAATTTGCTTTTATATGAATAAAACAAAGATAAATATTCAAACATGAGTTCATTTTGAGGTTTGCAAAATAGGCCAACAATTTTCATATTCCTCTACAATGTCAATAACATGCAAAGTATGTTTTTGTATTAGTAAAATGTCATCATTATGCAGAGAGCAACCCCACACACCGAGATCCAATGTAATAAGTACAACGTCTAGAATGTACTTTACCCTTAGTACATTTGGCGGCTAATGTCACTCAATTCCCTTATTGAGAGCTACCTCCAGTTGTATATCTAGCTCAGTGGTTAACAGCATAACCAGTGGCGTAGCCAAGGGGGGGGTTTTGGGGGTCATAACCCCCCCCCCCTTGACGATAGGATTTTGCCCTTAAAAACCCATAAAGACTCCTAATACTGTATAAATGGTCATTATTGTGATGATTAATTTTCTTTTCACAATTAAAAGACAATAACAGTAGTATTGCGCAATCATAATAAGTTGTCATTAACTCTTGGATCAGTAATACAAACTTTAACGTTTAAAATCATAGCTAACTCAAAGTTTTACTCAAACAAAAACATTTCCAAACACTGAAACACTGTACTGTACAGAAATGAATCGCGTAAAGAACAGAAAAATAGATAGTCTAAGCTAGTCATAGGTTTACTGCTACGTGTTTACTGCTACGTGATGTTTTGGGACAGAATAGGCTAAGTGTGATCTGTGACTCAGCAGACAGACAGATGTGTAAGGAAAGGAGCAGACGACTGTCAGTGCTAGCGCGTAGCTTAAGTGACCTTGAAGCTATCAGCCGATTTTTTTTGTCATGCTTCCATTTTATTTTTGTCAATTAAAATGTGATGTTTCAAAAACAATAATGTGAGAACCTACTGCATATAAATAATAATGGTAAAAAACTAGTTAAATTAAATATACAATGCATAAAACACATTAGACTTAAGAAACACAATTTATAAATCAATTGTGAAGTAAAAGTTCTTGGTATTGGATAATGAGGTTATGTAACATAATTTTAGAAGCATTTATATTGACCACTCTGGTTAATCAAGGTTCTTAATAGACAAAAGATTACGTATCTACTGAAAGAAAAAAACTGGACCTCACTGCTATTTAACTTATTATGATAAGTTCTTAAGTGGAACTGTGCAAATGAGGAATATTAAAAAATCAAATGTACTAGGGGGTATAAATAGCAATTCAACTACTGTGTCACGCATCTTACACTTGTTTTTTTATGACCACTAGTTATTTTTTAAATGGTCCTAAACAAACCTTATTATTATTTCTTCTCAAATTTTACGGCTGTGGCCCTCAAACCCCCCCCCCCCCCCCTCCAGATCAGCTATGTGAAACCCCCCCCCCCTTGACATAATCCTGGCTACGCTACTGAGCATAACCAAGATCTTTAACTTTACATCCATGCTTAATACAAGATAACCGCATCAATTACAAGCTGGAATGTATGTAAAATACTGGATTGGCCATTTTGTAACCGATGGTACTACAAAAAGGACCCTGATCAACTATAAAATGACCGATTGGCAGTTCTAGATCATTATTTGGTACTATATTGCAAATAAAGATTACACCTCACTTTGAATCTAAGTATTTATAATTTTAAAGATGTTTATTTATATCAAATCAAGATAAAATTATATCATATTTAACAATATGGAAACATGTTGCAGCAACCACAGCAGTAATAAAACAAAACAATTACTGGCAATGGTTATTATATCAGCAACCCTGTGTGAATTCAAATGAAAAAAATAATAGCAACAAATTAACATAACTTGTTAAGTTAAAAGATAATCACAAAGTATTTTTATCTATTGGTGTTGAGTGAATTGGTTATCAACACAAGTGGGTAAAAGTTTACTGGCATTGGTGATACAATGGCATGTAATGCACTCAATTAAAAGTGACAGCAAAAATAATACCTTCTGAATGTAATCTCGAGCAAGGATCATGAAGTCCTGATTGGCAATGGTAAACTTTACCTTTGGTCCCTTCAACTCATTGATGCATGGAATCTGAAAATAATGTTGAAATTTAAAATGAACAATCAGAAAATTTCCAATAATCAGATAATTACCATCCACTTTAGAATAAAGTGTCACAATAATTATGAGTTCTAAAAATTTTGAACCAGTTGTAAATAACCGTTCTACTTATGATGGTACACTCTTAATGAAATGAAATGAAATGAATGAAATGAAATGAAAAAATATCTTTATTCATATGGTATACAGTCGCATACATTGAATGGCGTCACTAGGCTTAAAACTAAATCAAACTAAATTACAATTCATCGAAACCATAAAGTGTTTTATCAGTCAACAAATGTTTCAGTTAATTTTTAAATTTGGAAATATTATCAATATTCCTCACCTCAGCTGGGAGTTTGTCCAAAAACCTTTTCCCTGCACAGGTGGTTTTTTTGTTAAAGAGCTCCAAATTATGGACACTGACAGCAATTTCATTTCTGTTCCGGGAAAAATAATTATGACTATCACCAAGTTTTGGGACCAAATTAGCATTAGAAAGTTTTTTTGTGTGTAAAATTGTATGAAAATCATAAATACTATATACAGTCATTATTCCCAATTTTGAAAAATTTTGACGAGCTGACTCATCCCATTCTAAATTTAACATAATTAATGGATATTCTTAAAATTGGTTAACCCGTGTTTTGATTTACAGTAGAACCTTGATAACAAGACTCTCATGGGATTGTAAAATCAGACTTGTTATCAAGGTTGACTTCTTATCGAGGTTTACAGTAATATAACATGTGTTTAGGGGTAAAATAATTTCAAGGGGATTTGAAAATGACCCTTGTTATCAAGAGTGTCTTGTTATCGAGGGTTTTGTTATCGAGGTTCTACTGTATATTGTTTTATAAATATTCATGGAAATACACTCGCAGCAAATGTCCATTTGTCTGACTAAACAAATTTCCATTTGACTGGTTGGATTTTCCCTAAAATAATTTGTTAAAAATGACAAATATATTCCCCTCTTAAATAACATTATGTATGACGAGTACTTAGGTTTGCTGCTACATGGATGGTCTTTAAAGGGTCTTTTAGAAAAACTTAGAATTAAATAATGAAATTATTTCCTATAACAATTAAATGAGAATTTAAATTAAAAGTTTTTTGGAATTTTCTAAAAAAATCATTACTCGTAAAGCAGTGCTCCCATATACTAAAATATTTGTTTTGCTCTACAAAATGGTATGGAAAGAAATTTTGAACAAAATTGGATAGCTTAAATATGAATTATCGTGTTAACAGACACACACACATTTATTCAATGAATTTGAATGACTGGCATTTTTATCCTCTGGGGACAACAAATGGGAAAAAGAAAGCGGTCCTGGGTCCAGGTCTTAGTATGATACCTCTGGCAAGAGCTTATTTCCAATAAAGTAAATTTGCAAAAACTTTCAAAATTGTTGTTAGAAACATCTACTACCATTTGAATAAATATTTATTGGAAGCATCATATTTGATTAATAGACTCCATCTTATTTTTAATTATTGTGTAATTCTAGATAACGCAAGATTGACCAACAATGAAGAGTAGCTTTTTACACCATTCCTTGTACTGATGTACAACAACTAATAGTATTAAATAAAGACAATTTCATTTGATTTGATTCTAAAGAAGCCCTGATACCTGGACTCGGTTTTGTCGGTCCTCGGTATATCCGGCCACTTCTGGGTAAATAATAACAATATTTTTTTACAGTTTACAGACGGTAGTCGCAAGTACAAATCTTGGAGGAGGATTCTCACAATTGATCTGTTTGATTACGTTTTATTGTGCCACCTTCAGTTGAGCTAGTAGTATTATTGTTTTTATAATAGGTTGGTTTATCCGGCCAAGGGCTTAGTCTCGTGGTGGTTATTTACGAGGGTTGTTTTTTTTTCAACCTCCGATAGGCTATATACAAAAGACAAGTTCATATAAAACATTAAATTTATTACCAAAAGTTTGGTCCATTTATGGTTACTTTTTGACATAATCACCAAAGAGATTGAGAGATTTGCTATATCTGTGCACCAGCTTTTTAATACCCTCTTCAAGAAAAGTGGCCGCCAGTACATTCAAAAAACTAAAAAAATTCAAAAAACAAAAAAATGTCAAAAAAATTTAAAAAATTTAAAAAAATCAATAAAAAATAAAAAAAAGACTTTAAAATTTCTAGATATTCAGTAAACAAATCAATAATGGTGAATCTGTGGTTTATTTAACCATTCTGCCAACTTGTTGAACCAGCTCATCACTGTCGTTTCAGATGACTTGGTTCAACAGTTTGACAGGATGGTTAAATAAACCACAGATTCGCCATTATTGCTTTGTTTACTGAATTTCTAGAAATTTTAAAGTCCTTTTTTTATTTTTTCTTGATTTTTTTAATTTTTTTGACATTTTTTTGTTTTTTGAATTTTTTTTGTTTTTGGATGTACTGGCGGCCACTTTTCTTGAAGAGGGTATTAAAAAGCTGGTGCACAGATATAGCAAATCTCTCAATCTCTTTGGTGATTATGTCAAAAAGTAACCATAAATGGACCAAACTTTTGGTAATAAATTTAATGTTTTATATGAACTTGTCTTTTGTTTATAGCCTATCGGAGGTTGAAAAAAAAACAACCCTCGTATAAGGGATTCTTGTTAACAATACAACCTGTTTTTACAGCTATGCTTTGTATAAACGTTTTTGTTACGAAAAGTTAAGTTTGATGAATGTTTTAATTTGAATCTTACCATGTATCGGTTTGAAAAAAATATTTCGGTGGCTCCAACGAGTCTGTTGATGTCATTTATCTCGTCAGCTGGACCGATGATGGTGTTGGCGCTGGTGTCAGCGAGAGCTTTACAACCATTCTTACAGTACTCCTTCTGGCTCTTCTTGCTCATCACTAGAGCGATTCTGCAAAAACATAAACAATGATAGAGATGACATGAGCGTCCATCAAACTTTTCCATAAGGGTGGCTGGGGGACTGAAGTGTAGCGAATGACCCCCAGTAAAAAGAGAGTTCAGGGCTCCTCCCCCAGAAATTGTTTAACATTTAAGTACAATTTGGATTGTAATTTTTTTACTAAAAATTCTTTATGTAGCCTATTGTAATTTTATTGTTTTTTGCAAAATTGGGTAATGTAGGGTCTCATAGGGCAGGGGGGGTTGGGCCCCCTGCCCATATTGATGGACGCCCATTGCTTTTAATGATCTTAGGGTTGTAATATATTAAATTATTACTCTATTGTCATTCTTATATTTATATTTTGAGTAATATTGTTTCCAGACAAACATCATAGCCACCGTATATTTGATGGGGTTTTATGAGAAAATCACCATTAAAAACCTTAATTTCAAAGAAATTAATAAACCTCTGGAGATACCATGGATCAATTAGTATCCAACCACTAAATTTCATTAAAATGGGACCAGTCTGGTCTGTAGCACTGAGCACATCCACACACACAGATATAAAAAAAAAACTTTTTTCGGTTCAGTTCAGGGTGACCCAAAATGTATATATCCACTCAAACACAAAAATTTTGACCACAATACTTTTGCCATATAGTAGTTTGTATTAGGGGTGTGCGAGTACTCCAATCTTCGAGCTTTTTGGTCGAGCTTTTCATTATTCGGCTCGGTTCGAGGCATTTTGAAAAAGCTCGAAGTTCGAGCCGAGCTTTTAATACTAAGTCAAAACTAAAAAAACCCCTTAATTTGGGTCGTAATTGAAAACAATGTTATCACAATTCTACGTTGTTCATGCATTCGAGGTTTGATAAGCACGAACCTCAGCTCCGTCAAGACGCAATGATTATCGATCGTAATTTTGAGGATATAGGAAAGAGACAAACTACCACCTATCGCGTTGTCTTTCTAACACAGCTATTCCAACGCAGTGCGAGTGCGTGATTGGCTCGCCGCTATGACGACACAGGGTTGCCGTGACAACCTACAGTGCGCACTGAGCACTGCGCCTTGTGTGGGAGGGGAGATTATACCAACAAACTATTTCAGGAATTCTATTTTGGGACGGATGAAAGATAAGGAAGAAACAAAAAGTGGTCACGTGTGCAAATGTAGTGGGCGACACAATAAGGCTGTAAACATCGTCGTGTCGTTGTTCCTTGTTTGTTTACTTTTTCAACTCCTTATCAAACGTCCCTATCTGTTATCTCTCTTTCTCTCTCTTTCTCTCCTCTCTCTCTCTCTCTCTCTCTCTCTCTCTCTCTCTCTCTCTCTCTCTCTCTCTCTCCCTCTCTCTCTCTCTCTCTCTCTCTCTCTAACAATGTACTGATTAAACAGATTGTGGTTGACGACTTTTCTACTTATAAGTTTCCCTGCAGTAATTTTAGTTCAATCAATCCCATAACCTTTTTAATGTTTATCAAAATAATTAATAATCTGTTTTGTATTTTATTTCCTTTAAACCAACCCCTATTTACCATCTGTATTTTATAGAATAAAATGTTTGTTTATAAAGTTTGACTGGCCACACAATTTTGTACCTATTTTATTTTGTATAAAGGAACAGTTACTTTGATGATTATATATATATCAATAAGTGGTGCATGCTGTAATGAATGCTTTTTATAATCAAAATAAGTAATGAATTATTAATTTTTGATAATACATGGGTCATTGAATACCATAATGTGATGTAGTTTCCTATTTGTAGCTTGCAAATAATAATAGTTGATAGTTAATTCTGGAAAATGAAAAATAGTGATCGCATTCATAAACCTGTTGTCAAAACAGCAACGAGGGTGTAAGGGTTTATTGTTTCAGAGGCTAGGGTGTTTTAAGGACAAAGTGTTGGGCCTCCCGGCTCAGGGAGGAGGGGGGCGGTGAGACTGTGTGAAGGGGAGGAAACTGGTTTTGGCTATTTATTGATTAGTTCGCTGACCCTTCTAGATAACAAAATTGAGTGACAGTGTTAAATCATCGTGTTCTTTATTTCATTTCTTGTTTACTTTGTGTGTTATTCTATTGATTTTAGTGTTTTGGTCTATTTCCTCTATATGTCAATTATATCTTTTTTAATATATAAGTTTACTTTTTACTTGTCTCTCCACCTTTTTGGATCCAAACAAACAATGTTCTTTTTTGATTAATACGATTCATAAAACAAAAATATTTTGTGCATGGAAAACAACAAGAATAGTCACGTGTTTTAAAATTTATTTTGTATTTATTTATACAAAATAGAATTAAATACTGTATTCATAGTAGTTACAATGTACATATGTTATCGACTTGCTAGTTGTTTTGTCGTCATTCAAGGTCGCGTTGCTGTTCTGTTATGAAAGACAATCTGATTGTCTCAGTCTGCACTGCATATCTCGTCAGGCCTTCAATCGATATCCTTTTTTTCTTGCATCTTAATTTAGTTCAGTTCAGTTCTTTTCGTGATTATCTACTATTTATTGTCTTGACAATTCTCAAATGTTTTTAAACATATTAAAATAACATTGTGTTTATTTAAAAATTGACTGAACATTATTATTATTAGGAAAAGCTTATTGAGGAAAAGCTCGGCTCGAAAAAGCTCGAGCTCGACAATTTTTTAAAAAGCTCGGCTCGGCTCGGCTCGAGGTTGAAAATCACTATTCGCACACCCCTAGTTTGTATATCGTGAGAAAGTGAAAAAATACAGTATGAATGCTAATATCAGTAGCAAAAAAACCAAATGATTCTTACTTGTCCACTTGGAACTCCCAGTAGAAATCAGAAGTCACATCTAGAGTGGTAAAGGCCGTTTTGTTGTGTTTGTAGTCAATTCCCCCGAAGAAGATGGAGCCTCCTCGTTTTGTGGTAGGATCTCTATAACACATAATCAATCAATAAATCAATCAATCATTATTTGCCATAAGGATACATTTACATATCATTGACAAAGTCTATTTGCAGTTTTTAAACCAAGTCTTAACATAAACAACAAAATACTCTTACAGGCCAAATATTACAATTAACATTCAACTCCATTCACATTCTTAACTGAAATGAAAACCAAACTAAAGGACAATTTCTCCCAGTTTAAAATAATCATCCAGACTATAAAAAGGGTTCTGAAGTAGATAACTATAAAACATAGCCTTAAATTTTTTAATTGAATGAAAATTTATATTATTTTTTACTGAGTTATACACTTTAATTGATAAAATGATGTGGCAATTACTAGTTTTACTAAGACGATGGGATTCTAACAGCGCAGTATTTTTAAAACGAGTGTTGTGACTGTGATTATTAAATTGAAGATATTCAGGGTTTTTTAATATATAAACAATCAGATCATAAATGAACAAATTTACTGCAGTTTGAATTTGCAGATCTATAAAAAGAGGTTTGCAATGATCAGGGTGCGTCCCTGTCATAGCTCTTAAAGCCCTTTTTTGGAGAATCAAAATTTCTTTTATTCTACCACTAATAATAATAATAATAATAATAATAATAATAATATCTTTATTGCCGTGAAACAAATATAAAATTGCATGGCATCCGTCAACATTTAATACAGGCATAACAAGTGACAGCAAAACAAATAAATACAACAGCATAAAACAATTAAAAATACTCATGATTAAAAAATTACACAGAACTTGTCATTTGATTGATTTAGAACCTCAGAGCAGCCGAACACCATCTACTCATTTGTGTCAAAAAACTTACCCACAGTGTAATATTCTTTATTAATCAGATATCTTTTTAAAATCAGTTTGAACCGTTTTTCGTTCCTTTCTTTCCTTATTTGTTCAGGAAGACTATTCAAAAATCTCACCCCCGTCTGAGAGGGCAAGCTTGAGGCTGCTCGGGACCTGTTTTGGGCCAACCTATATTGTTCTCTGCCTCGAGTTGAATACGAGTGAATGTCCTGGCCTTGTGTTAGGCTGCATTTAAATTTGGAAAACGTGGCAGCTTCCAAGATATACAGAGAGGCAAGAGTAAGCAGGCCCAGCTCCCTGAAGACGGCCCTACAAGACTCTCCCACCTGTAGTTTAGCCACTATTCTGAGTGCTCTCTTTTGAAGACGGAACAACCTGTGGAAGTCCACTTCTGCACATCCACCCCAGATTGCAATTCCATAAGAAAGATGGGGGTAAATAAGGCCAAAGTAGGCCATTAGCAAAACATTTTCTGGACAAAATTTTGAGAGGACTCTTAAGGCAAAACAGCCTGAAGATACTCTCGTACAGACGTTGTCAAGGTGGTTACTCCAAGTGAGCCCCCGGTCAATGGTGATGCCCAGAAACTTAAAAGAATGAACTTGTTCAATTTGTGAGTCATCAATCATTACCGTTACAGTCTCACTTGGTTCACCGTGCCTGTGAAAACGGATAAAATTTGTTTTTTGAGAATTTATTTTCAAATTGATGTTTTCAAAAAATTGAACACATGAATTTAGATCTACAAAAGTTTTGATTTCTAGATTTGGAAGATTGTTGGCACTGCAACAGAGAGTCGTATCATCAGCATATTGAGCCAATTTGCTAGATCCAGATGATGAAGACAGATCGTTAACGTAAATCAAAAATAAAATTGGACCAAGAATGGATCCCTGCGGGACACCATACTTTAACAGAGCTGGTTTTGAAAGATGATTTGAGACCTGCACCTGTTGAGTTCTGTTTGAAAGGTAAGATTTTATCCAATGCAACGGAACACCTCGAACACCGTAGTGTTCTAATTTTGACAAGAGGATACTGTGGTTGACGCAGTCAAAAGCCTTGGTAAGATCTAGAAAGACACTGAGTGTCGGGTGATGCTTGTCCGGATTCTCAATTACCTTACTGACAAGGCTATACACTGCATCCACTGAACATTTCCCCCTTCTGAACCCGAATTGATCAAATGAAAAAATGTTGTGATGATTGAGGAATGCTAACAATTGAATCAAGAACAGTTTTTCAAATATTTTGCTAAACACAGGCAAGAGAGAGATGGGACGGTAGTTGTTGGCATTGAGTGGGTCCCCCTTTTTAAAGATTGGAATAACTTTTGCCCTTTTCAGATCTTCAGGGAAACACCCACTCTTAAAAGAGGCATTGACTGCTTCCGTCAATGGACGTAATATATGCTCAGACAGTTGCTTAAGAAGCCACACAGACATGCCATCGACATCTGTTGATCTCTTCGACGGTAGTTGATTTATGACAGTTGCAACTTCCTCCTCTGTTACGGGGAAAAGTCCCATAGACATAATAGGACTATCACCTATCACTGGCTGCATATTTCTCAAAGATGTCACATTTGAAATTGCTACTTGGGAAAAATAATCATTAAGGTAGTTTGCCACATTCGAAGGTTCTGTGACTACGCCACTGTTTATTCTTACATGAATAGGTTTTTCAGTTTTCTGGCCTTTTATATTGTTGATCACACCCCATGCTGATTTTGAGATATTGTCACTAGCTTTTAATTTTTTTCTAATTTCATAGGATTTCGCTGCTCTAATTAGTTTTCTGTAAATTCTTTTGTAATTTTTAAAAAATATTTTGAAATTTGCATCTCTTGTTGCTTTAGCCGTAATATAGTGTTGCTTTAGTTTTTCTCTAGATACCAAAATACCTTTAGTTATCCAAGAAACATTTTGAGATTTTTTTTTTATTTTCATCTTTCTTCTTGGACAGTTTGAGTCAAGGTGATATCTAAAGCTGTACATGAAATGTTGAAAAACATCAACTGATTTGGTGTTTGATAAATAGTTACATTGCTCATTTTTTAAACAGGCTTTAAATGATTTAATTGTTGAGGGGTTGACAGTCCTTCCCTCATAAACCAAGGAGGGAGTAGTTGCTGGAGAACAATCATGGATATATATCTGCTGCGCATCATGGTCTGAGATGGCTGTAGTAACAACTGATGTTACCAGATTTTCACAGTTTGAGATTACATTGTCAATGGCACTAGACGAGGTTGCAGTTACACGTGTGGGTGAGTTTATGCGCCATTGCAAACCAAAAGACTCTAAAAGGTCTCTCAGCTGTTTAGTCTCAGGAAGAGAGGCATCTAGTACATTGATATTGAAGTCGCCAGCAACTACGAATTGACTACTCCTTGAGCTTAAGTCGCTCAGCAAAATCTCAAAATTTCGAAAAAAAGCATTTAGAAGACCATCAGGTGACCTATATAGACCTATGATGATTATAGGGCTTTGATTTGACGTTGTTACTTTCACTCCAGCAACTTCGAAGTCTTTGTCTGTGGTATTCGGAACAGAAATAGGCGCATAGACTATGGGAGACCTAACAAATATTGCGACGCCACCACCTTGAAACCTCGACCTGACAAAAGAATTAGACATTTCAAAATTGTTTATATGAAAATACTGAATATTTGCAGGCTTGAAATGATGCTCAGTAGCAACAAACACATCTGGCTGAAGCTCCTCACACAGAAGCTCCAATTGGAGAAGTTTGTTTGTTGCACACTGAACATTTTGATGCACTATTGATAATTTAGTACCTAATTCGGGGCTACAAGGGTGGCGCCGGTCGATGTTAGTAAACAACTGCTCTGAGATTGACTCGGAATTCCTAAAAAAAGAGTGTGAGTGGAATTAGATACTACGTTACATACAGGTTTATAACTTTGTGAAAGAGGTTCTGAATTGGTTAAATTTAAATTAGTTGGTTGGAGGTCTGGAGTCAGTAGTGGAAAGTCTTGCAGACAGTTGAGTTTTGGTGGTGGTGGTGATGGTGAAGAAGGTGATAGGAGCTGTACCTGGTGAGTCTTAGAGATGGATGGTAGTGGCGTGGACTGCTTGAGAGGAGCATGATGTCGCTGATGGACCGGAGGACTACGTAGATGGGGCACTGCAGGCGGAGATGTATTCTTTGGCATCTCTTTTTGCGAGGTGACTGTTAAAGATGTTGAGTCTCTTGTAGCCTGTCTGATAAGTCTGGTAAAATGATCTGCCAGTAGCTGTTTGCCCCTCCTGTTGTAGTGTAGACCATGTCTAGTGAAGTGTGATCTGTTAAGTACTGCATTGACATCTACATAAGAGAGGTTGGCCTGTCCTTTGTAGTCCTGTATCCTGTGAGATATGTTCCAGTTTGCATAATAAATGTTGTTGTTGATTGAAGGAGTATCGTAGCGGTAAGGTATGCTATTAATAAGGATATTAGATGTCACGTTCACGGAAAGAAGAGATTGGACACCTTGGGTAACAGTTAGTTGTGAAGGCTCGTTTTGATGTAGATCATTTGACCCTGCTAACACAATGACAAAATCCTCCTTGCCGAAATTGTTGATCATACTCATCCCATCTCGAACAACATGTTTAAGTTTAGCACCAGGCTTGGTATAGACAAAAATTTCAAAATCCTCTTCTAAATGTTTCAGATACTTGCCAAAATCCTTGCCTTGACTGTCGGCTAATAAAGTAAGGCGCCTTTTATTCCTTGGAAAATCAGAAGATCGATTTAACTGTTTTTTATTAGATTTTGTAGATGAAGTCGAAGGAGGTTCAGCTGATTTGTGAACTTGAGCCAAAACCTCGACTCTTACGCCGTCACAAGGTGGTACACGGATTTCTTCAGCAAGAGCGGAGAATCTGTTTGAAGTTATAATTGGTTGTACATCTTGAGGATTTACTATGTTTTTTTTTACTGTGTTCTTTGGAAGTGCAAACTCTGTATTCCCAGGAATTAATCCACTATTATTCATTCCTTGATATAGAGAGTTACTTTCACATTGTAATATATTTATGACTGCATCTTTATCCTTTAAGTCTTCGTGCATCTTTAACTGAACTTGTTTCAGGTTTTCAATTTGAAGTTTTAATAATTTTATATCTTCTTCCGCCTTTTCTTCAAAGTGCAATGAAACTTCAAAATTTTCTCTCCTCTGAGCTTTTTCTTTTTCCAGTAGCTTTACTAACGTTTTATTTTCCTCAGTTAGATCATAAATATGTTTCTTCAAATCGTTATTGACGGTAGTTGATGCATCCAATCTATTTAAGGTACTCGTTATATCTGGTATTAAATCCACTATAGCTTCATTACCATACTTTTCCGCTACAACTGAAAGAGTCCCACGAAGGTTTATGGCAAGACCCACCACATCATCATTTACCAATTCACCTCTAAGGCTTTCAAGACCATTTTCAGCTTCGCGTAATAAATTCTCGCGACCACGACGAGTAATTGGCTTGGACATATTTCACTTCCTTCAATAATCTCAATGCAAGTTAGCAGTACAGCACTGTCATGCGGGTTAGTCTACCCTTGCGTTGAAGGCCAATAGTCTACCACCCCAAAGCACCAATCCGTATCTCATGATTGACTGGAAGTACACAAAATAGGCTGTCCTTACATATTTCTTAGGAACCTGATTTACAAGCCATCCTAAAAGATGCACCACCCGAGACAATCTTGAAGATAAATAATCTATGTGAGCATTTCATGTAAGTTGATTATCAATATGAAGGCCCAAAAATTTTACAGCTGTGCTATTATTTATATCACTCTTAGTGGGGATTTGTTTTAGTGTAAAAATCATATTTTGGGTTTTTTCTTCATTAAGCAAAAATCCATTCGCATTAAACCAATTTGATGCTTTTAGCTTTGTTTCATGGACAAGATTTTTTAGTTCTGTTAGGTTGGGGTTTACATGAAAAAATGTTGGTTTGTCAGCATTTAGAATAGTTTGACTCTTTACTGCCAATGGAAGGTCATTGAAATAAATTAAAAATAAAAGTGGACCAAGGACTGAGCCTTGGGGAACGCCCCATTTTACATTCTTTTCTTGTGACGTATTACCGTTAATACTTACTATTTGTTTACGATTGTTTAGGTAAGATGAAAAGAATTGTAGAGATGGCCCTCTAAACCCATTTTGTAATTTGTTTATAAGAATTTTAAAATCAACACAATCAAACGCCTTGCTCAGGTCACATGTGCATGTTTGACAGTCTATGTGTTATCCACACAGGGACACAGTGCTTATTTAAACCTGAATACGAGTGAAAGATCAGTGTGTAGCAAAGAAAATGACAATAGAAATAATAGTAATGCAATTTTTAACAAGTTTTCTCAGGTGGAAAATATTTTCCACCTGAGACTTGTTAAAAATTGCATTACTATTATTTCTATTGCCATTTTCTTCGCTACACACTGATCTTTCACTCGTATTCAGGTTTAAATAAGCACTGTGTCCCTGTGTTAATGTACCAGAATCAGAATCTCATTGTCATTTGTCAACATTACACAATAGACAACACCAAAGAAGAACAGTAATATGCTGTCTAAAAGAAAATAGTATAGTCTGCAAGTGTTGGTTTTTAAGTTAGGGCTGTTTGAATAGTTCCTTAGTTGGCATGTAGGTTGCAACGCTGCTTACTGGCAAAGTTTATTAACAGAAAGGCACCGTTTACAGTTCTATAGCTAACATGTACACTTAGCTGTGTGCCTAGAAAACTTTTTAAGATATAGAATTTCACGCCGCATACGAGATAAGGTCATTGGTATGTTTTTAGACTGTAAGAAACATATCAGCTGGATTAGGGAGCTTAAAAATGACTATGAAAATATCAATTTCTTAAGGAATTGTGTTTAGTGTTTTTGTGGATACTTTTCATAGAAAACCACAAAGAAAAAAGGTTTTCACAATTTATTTTTGTTATATAGTATATTATTGATTAAATTGTGCATATTTATGAAAATAGTTGTTGAGTTTGAGTGAGAGTTGAAAGTGGAGAGGATTTTCCATTGTCACGTGATTTAAAATGTTTTCTGTTGCTTTCACCCCCAACAAACCCAAAACATCTTGCGCCTCTGGGTCCGAGCACATTTGAAAGCAAGCCTGGATTTACCTTTAAATCAAATGGTATTTAGTGTAATTGTTGTTGTTATAATACCGTATTATCATTCCATGTTTTTGTAGTTTTTATACAAGTACATATTTTTGTCCTTTGTTAATTCAATAAACAATTGTATTCTCTCTGTAACTTAATTTATGTAAACATTGTGAATCTATGTTAAATGACTATGTAATATTTTAACTGTCTTGTGTATGGTTGCCAATATAAATAAATTGCCTATTACAGGACAGATAATGATCCCAGACAGCACAAGGATATTTTATAAATATTTTTAAAACATATATCCATCTTAAAAATATTTTATATATTTTAATATTATTTTTAAAATCTATTTTTTTAATTTTTGAATAATATTTTAACATAATAGTTTTAAAATATTTTAAAATGATTTTTTAATTGTCTTAAAAATATATTTTGTAAATATTTTCTATTTTTCGGTTGAATATATTTACAAAATATTTTTAATATATTAAGACAAAATAATTTAGTTTTTTATGTAAAAGATATTTTTAAAATATTTTATTTACCATAAAAAATAGCTTTTAAAAATATTTTTATAGAATTGTAACTGTAAAAATATTTTTAAAAACACTTTATAACACCTTTATAAAGAATATTATAGAAATATTTTATAAATAGCCTGTTTAAGTTTTAAAAATATATTTTGGTTACTTGTTTCAACCGAGCTGGGTAAAATATATTTCCCACACATTTAAAAAATATATTTTGACAGCAAATTTCTTGTTCCTTAAAGAATTGATTTAGGGCCATGACTAAAAGACTTTTTTAAATAATTCAAGTAGCTTATACTAAAAATTGCATGTATATTACAGTTGTCACTCCAAAAATAATTCCTTTTTTCCAAACAGTTAAACAAAATGTTTAGACTATCTTATAAAAGTGAACTTTTAACATACCGGATGTCCGCCCAAGTAGCACACATTGTTATTGTTGGCCCAACGTTGGGAAATGGTCGGTACGGTTATGAAATCTATAGTAAATTGGATCTATAATTAATAGATTTAATTATAGATTATAGAGCAGGGAACACCTGCTTAATATAGAACAATTAAAATAATGCATTTTTTTAATTAATATTTTTTAACTTATTTGAGTTAATTTTTAATAGATGAACAATTTAAGGGGAAATATTAATTAATGTTATAATAATAAATTATAATAACATTACTAATCTAATTGTAATTAAATAATCTTTATTCAAATACTAGTACCCTCTCCAACTCCCAGAAAAACAATTCATCTACTTGATGCCTAAGCAGATTAACAGAATTATATTATATACTGTGGTATCAAAAATATTTCAAGTATTGCGGCCATTGCAACTGTCGGCTACTCTTTCACCACTTGAAAACTCTCAAAAACAACCAACACAGGTAGCTCAGAGGTAAGGTAGGAGGCTCACAAGGCAAAGGTACCAGGTTCAAACCCCCGTCCGGGCAAAAAAATTTTGTTCTAGTTTTTTTTTAATTTGTTTTTATGAACTATTTAATCAATTTACTCAACTAATAATTATGCTTTTCATACCAAATCTTTATAATTTAAAATATTTAAATACATTTTTTAATAATTTTTTAATAACATTTATAAAATATTAAAACAAAATATTTTATTAAAATATTTTTAGTATACATTGGGGGTGGAATAGGATGCATTTTTAAAATATACTTTAAAGATTAAAATAAAATATTTTTAAAACATCCTGTGCTGTCTGGGATTAACCTAGAACAAATTAGTTCAAAAGTTAACTCTTGTGAAATGTGTTTGGGACACACTCCTTAACATTTACCGAGAATTCCCAAAAACTTCAGCAAAATTTGCCATCTTGGAAAATGGCAGCGAAACAAATCAAACTTTCAAGGCTTTACGGAAGTTGAATAAATTTGAAGTTATAGCAATTTCCCTTAAACCTCGCAAGTATGATTTGTTTCGATGCCATTTTCCAGGATGGCGGATTTTGCTGAAATGGCATTTTTTGGGAATTCTCGGGAAATATTTAAGAGTGTGTCCCAAGCACATTCCAGAAGAGTTTATCCTTGAACTAATTTGTTCTAGGTTAGGGTCTTTTTTTGGATAACTGTCTTGTACTACAGGTAAAGTAACACATTGATCAATAGCTAATTGTCAATAAATTATACAAAAAAAAAGTGAACTGAAAACATACCTGTTAATGTAGAAAGAAAATATTGGAGCAATTTTGTTCTGTCTGTAGAAGTTGTAGAACAAAGGAGTGACACCGGGGGACAGTTTTTCCAAGCCTAGCCCTAGGGTTCCGTCTGCTTCATACAGAGCGTTTATCCATGGCAAATGTTTGAGTTCTGCAAACTTCTGATCTGTGGTATTCATCTGGCCAACCTGGGGAGCAAAGGTATGTTACAATTTCATCAACAAAAACATAGTGAGAAAATGTACAGGAAACTTTTTTTAACAACTTATAACTCAAGCTTGGGGCTGATTTTCACATTATTTAAACTTTTCACATATTTTTAAGCGGTTTGTAAATACATTCAGTCTGATGGGAGCATTTATACACTATGGTGTAACCACTCCCTCTTCAAGTGCTGCAGCCAACTCCGATGGCAAATATAGTATATTTTTGAAACCGAGTGTTTATTAGTTTTGGTAATATCCTAGACTGCTTGTACTAATTCCTACTTACCTAACCAATCTGAAATTTCTTGCGTACCATACTTTGATGAATGTTCTGAATGGTTGTGCCCAACGTATATGATGTTACATATGGCTTTAATTTGCTTTAATTACTGCTTTAATTTGTTTGAACAACAGAGTAACACGGACCAATGAGGTTCAAGGATTGAGAGAGAAGAAGTAAAATTGTAATGATTCGAACTTCAACTAATCAGCTGTTTAGGCCAATTTAATTGTTGAGTGCTGCAATTAGTGTTTGGTACAATGTTTGGTTGCATCACTGACAGTGGCAATGAGAGGTTTAAACAAAAACATAACCTCTCTTAGAAGTAATGAGTAGTGATTTATAGTAATTAAAACACTGTCGTAGGTAAAGTAATGTATGCAACTTGCGTAAATAGTGTTAACGACACTTGTAGAAGGTTTTAACGCACTCGCCAAGGCTGGCACCTTAAATTTTCTACTCGTGTCGTTAACACACTACTACTATAAGTCCCCTGAAACAATGCACTATTAACTACAAATAATATTTTTGTTAAATCAAGTGTATAAAAAAGATTAGTGATTATTGAAAATGGATAAAACTTACCAAGAACAAGTCATTGGAAAGATATCCAACATAAGTGTTGGAAATGTTGAAGCTGGTGCCATCAGGTTTATAAGTCGATGATCTACTGTGGTCATATCTTTCATGTCGGGCTGAAAAATACATTTATACCTAAATCAATAATCACCTGTATCATAAATTTAATTAACCTATTTTAAAATCAGTAGGATATTGGCAAAAATGAATTCCAAACTGTTCTTCGAGGTCTCCTTTATAATTAAGCTCTCAAACTCTGGAACTTTTCAAAAAGAAACCTAAATATGCTGGTTTAAAATTGTATAACAAAATTTCAAAAAGCATTACAGATAAGGCATCAAATAAAAATTCAAGATTAAATTGTAGCAGTACTTCATCAAAAAAGCTATTTATTCTTTTGATGAGTTATAAGAAGTAATGTTAGTTTTTACATTTTTAATTCTAAGATACCTTTGTTTATCATTTTTCAATAACTGTATTTGGCACTATTTATGTGTATTCGATGCTACAAACAAATAAAGATTCTTTGAATTGAATGAGTGAACTTGTGGAGACTAGTGTATAATACTTCATGTCTTTTAAGCCATATGGGAAACACGTTTTAATATTGGCTTCCAATCGGCCACATAAAACAAAGACCAGCGAAACCAAGACAGGATAACTTAAGTTATAGTAAAGCACAATACCACAAGCTATGCTGACAGGGGGCATTCCACGGACGGAACCCAGGTGTAGGCCCAAGCCGTGTCCATCACCATTTTGAATGTCTTCTCAGGCTTGCCAATGTTGACAAAACCATAGTATTGGGTCTGAAAATATACTCATAAATAGTAAAGACATTAAAAGACTATAATAATGGTACAATACCTCGTCAAGTAATCCAAATGGTGATTGAGGTTATCAACCTACATGTTTCGCCGTTAATACGGCATCGTCAGGGTTACAAAAAACGAAGACATCGATGTCACACGCACACAATAAATACACGAAAACGAACATTTAATTACGAAAAGACAAAAAGTAAACATTTAATTGACATTGATAGGCCTATCACACGCACACGACACGGACGGTCCCGGCGCAGGTAGTAGACTGCAGTCAGACTCCTTCCTCGTTGTTGTCCATGTTATCAGTAGGACAAAGGTCAGGTGGCCGGTTATTTTGGTGAATTAGCACATTGAAAATAGAGTGTGACTGGAACTGCAGTTTTTCATTGAGGATATGTCCACTGGCGGTGTTGTCGTGGTATAATTTGTAAATTTCAAATTCCTCTAACGTGTTTAGTTTACTACCTTTCCTGCATTTATGTAGCACCTCAAAACCGTCAGCAATCTCACTCATGTTATGGTTTAGGTCGATTAAATGCTGGGCAAACGCTGAATTTTGTTTGATTAAACGTGGTTTGGGCCTGTGTTCATTGTAGCGAGTAGCGAACCCACGACCTGTTTGCCCAACATATTGGCTTGGACAATCTTGGCATTTAATTTTGTAAACACCTGTCATTTCCATTTTATCTCTTGATCGGTCAGTTTGTGACAGGGTGTTACGAGTACGGTTTGTAGTTTTGAATGTTAATTCGATTCCCTTTCTACGAAGCTCTTTGGATAGGCAGTTTTGTAATGTGTGGGAATATTCAATACATACGTACTTCTTACGTTCGTCCTTTTGTTTGACCTCTCTATTATGGTGTTTGATTATAAGTCTGTCTACAAGCCCGCTATTATAGCCGTTGGATATGGCTATATGTTTGATGATATTGTATTCATTACTGTAATTTGTGGGACTTAAGGGGACCGTTAGAAGTCTGTGTACCATAGAGCTGTATGCTGCAATTTTTTGAGAATGTGGATGATATGAGGTTGCGTGAATGGTCTGAACTGAAAAAGTGGGTTTCCTGTAGATTTTATAATCGAATTTATTGTTAATTTTAGTTATGGTTAAATCTAGAAAATGTATTGCGTTGTTGTCTTCTTCTGTTTCTAATGTGAACTTTAGTCTCGGGGCTATTTTGTTTAGATAATTTAAGAGTAGATCCAATTGCCTTTTATTGCCATCAAACAAGACAATGGTATCATCGACATATCTATTGTATAGTACTATTTTAGAATGATATTTGTTCTTGTCAGATAAAATGTACTCATTTTCAATATAATTTAAGTATATATCAGATAAAATTCCAGATAGTGGGGAGCCCATTGCCAGACCATCAGTTTGAGAATAATATTTCCCATTAAATGCAAAATAGTTTTGTCTCAAAATCTCTCTTAACAGGTCAATAATCTCTTTTATTGCCTCTGGTAACATAGCTGATTTGTTTGTTAAGTTTGTTTGTATTATATCTATGGTTTTTTCTACGGGCACATTCGTGTATAAATTCACTATGTCGAATGAGGCAAGCAAATGATGGTTTTGTATGTGCCAATCTTTAGTTTTGTCAATGAAATCATAGGAATTCCTTAGGCTGTGGTTATTGTCTAGGACTATGTTATCCTTTAGGATCCTTTCTAATCGTTTAGCGATATTATATGTGGGTGCGTTTGTGTAGTCGACTAGTGGCCTGATGGGAACACCTGTTTTATGAACTTTAGGAAGCCCCCGTAGTATCGGGGCTGATGGGTTCATGATACGTAGATAGCGGATATCGTTATCAGTGAATAACACTTTACTCGAATTTATCAGAGTTTTGATTTTTGTTTGATAATTTTTAGTGGGGTCTTTTTTTAGTTCAATAACTTCGTTGGCAGGTCGTGGGTTCGCTACTCGCTACAATGAACACAGGCCCAAACCACGTTTAATCAAACAAAATTCAGCGTTTGCCCAGCATTTAATCGACCTAAACCATAACATGAGTGAGATTGCTGACGGTCTTGAGGTGCTACATAAATGCAGGAAAGGTAGTAAACTAAACACGTTAGAGGAATTTGAAATTTACAAATTATACCACGACAACACCGCCAGTGGACATATCCTCAATGAAAAACTGCAGTTCCAGTCACACTCTATTTTCAATGTGCTAATTCACCAAAATAACCGGCCACCTGACCTTTGTCCTACTGATAACATGGACAACAACGAGGAAGGAGTCTGACTGCAGTCTACTACCTGCGCCGGGACCGTCCGTGTCGTGTGCGTGTGATAGGCCTATCAATGTCAATTAAATGTTTACTTTTTGTCTTTTTGTAATTAAATGTTCGTTTTCGTGTATTTATTGTGTGCGTGTGACATCGATGTCTTCGTTTTTTGTAACCCTGACGATGCCGTATTAACGGCGAAACATGTAGGTTGATAACCTCAATCACCATTTGGATTACTTGACGAGGTATTGTACCATTATTATAGTCATTTAAAGTAATCCAGGGGCCATCAACATGGAATTTAATAGACATTAAAAGGTTAGGTACTTTTAGCTATTAGCACACTAATCACTTTTCGCTATACTAAAAATTAATCAATTGGTTTCTGTAGTTTTTTCATACCAGAAAGTCATCTTTCATAGTAAGGCACCAGTAAAGTCAGCTGGAGTAAGGGTCAATTTAAGGATTGTTCTCGCGTGAAAATGACACTTTTTCAAAAAGCTATAATACAGTAGAACCTTGATAACAAGACTCTCATTGGGATTATTAATTAAGACTTGTTATCAAGGTTGACTTGTTTTTGAGGGTCTTCCTATCGAGGTTCAACTGTATGAGTTTCTTAGTAGGCTTTCAACGAAGCTACACTATAAATATTTTTCAGGTTTGACCAGGCCAATTGCACTTTCACAAATTAAAAATTGGAAACATACTCTTTAAAAATAGTTGACAATTCTGTTTGGTGAACTGTATATTTAATATTTTGTCATTAAATGGGTTGTTTTTAACATGCTGTGTTTAGCTGTGTGTAGTTTGTAGTGTGGCAAAAAAGTATAATATGAAACTCATTTGGGAAGATGATTACAGAGCTTGTAGTGCGTCACTGTCACTTTATTAAATGTAATGAGTAATGTAATTAAATGTAATAAAGTTGTTTTAGAATTTTTAAAGTTATGTTGTAACAGTTGTTTCAAGTTTTTTCACTTATCTAATGAATCAAGTGATTTCATTGCCAGGGACGTAACTAGGCTATTCAGCACCCATAGAAAACCACAAAAAAAAAAGTTTTTCACAATTTATTTTTGTTATATATTATATTATTGATTAAATTGTGCATATTTATGAAAATAGTTGTTGAGTTTGAGGGAGAGTTGGAGAGTGGAGAGGATTTTCCATTGTCACGTGATTTAAAATGTTTTCTATTGCTTTCACCCCCAACAAACCCAAAACATCTTGCGCCTCTGGGTCCGAGCACATTTGAAAGCAAGCCTGGATTATCCTTTAAGTCAAATGGTATTTAGTGTAATTGTCGTTATTATAATACCGTATTATCATTCCATGTTTTTGTAGTTTTTATACAAGTACACATTCTTGTCCTTTGTTAATTCAATAAACAATTTTATTCTCTCTGTGATTTATGTAAACATTGTGCATCTATGTTAAATCACTATGTAATATTTTAACTGTCTTGTGTATGGTTGCCAATATGAATAAATTGCCTATTACAGGACAGATAATGATTAACCTAGAACAAATTAGTTCAAAAGTTAACTCTTGTGGAATGTGTTTGGGACACACTCCTTAACATTTACCGAGAATTCCCAAAAACTTCAGCAAAATTTGCCATCTTGGAAAATGGCAGCGAAACAAATCAAACTTTCAAGGCTTTACGGAAGTTGAATAAATTTGAAGTTATAGCAATTTCCCTTAAACCTCACAAGTATGATTTGTTTCGATGCCATTTTCCAGGATGGCAGATTTTGCTGAAGTGGCATTTTTTCGGAATTCTCGGGAAATATTTAAGAGTGTGTCCCAAGCACATTCCAGAAGAGTTTATCCTTGAACTAATTTGTTCTAGGTTAGGGTCTTTTTTTGGATAACTGTCTTGTACTATAGGTAAAGTAACACATTGATCAATAGCTAATTGTCAATAAATTATACAGAAAAAAGTGAACTGAAAACATACCTGTTAATGTAGAAAGAAAATATTGGAGCAATTTTGTTCTGTCTGTAGATGTTGTAGAACAAAGGAGTGACACCGGGGGACAGTTTTTCTAAGCCTAGCCCTAGGGTTCCGTCTGCTTCATACAGAGCGTTTATCCATGGCAAATGTTTGAGTTCTGCAAACTTCTGATCTGTGGTATTCATCTGGCCAACCTGGGGAGCAAAGGTATGTTACAATTTCATCAACAAAAACATAGTGAGAAAATGTACAGGAAACTTTTTTAACAACTTATAACTCAAGCTTGGGGCTGATTTTCACATTATTTAAACTTTTCACATATTTTTAAGCGGTTTGTAAATACATTCAGTCTGATGGGAGCATTTATACACTATGGTGTAACCACTCCCGCTTCATGTGCTGCAGCCAACTCCAATGGCAAATATAGTATATTTTTGAAACCGAGTGTTTATTAGTTTTGGTAATATCCTAGACTGCTTGTACTAATTCCTACTTACCTAACCAATCTGAAATTTCTTGCGTACCGTACTTTGATGAATGTTCTGAATGGTTGTGCCCAACGTATATGATGTTACATATGGTTTTACTGCTTTAATTTGTTTGAACTATTAAGAGTCAAAACAACAGAGTAACACGGACCAATGAGGTTCAAGGATTGAGAGAGAAGAAGTAAAATTGTAATGATTTGAACTTCAACTATTCAGCTGTTTAGGCCAATTAATTTGTTAAATGCTGCAATTAGTGTTTGGTACAATGTTTGGTTGCATCACTGACAGTGGCAATGAGAGGTTTAAACAAAAACATAACCTCTCTTAGAAGTAATGAGTAGTGATTTATAATTAAAACACTGTCGTAGGTAAAGTAATGTATGCAACTTGCGTAAATAGTGTTAACGACACTTGTAGAAGGTTTTAATGCACTCGCCAAGGCTGGCACCTTAAATTTTCTACTCGTGTCGTTAACACACTACTACTATAAGTCCCCTGAAACAAAGCACTATTAACTACAAATAATATTTTTGTTAAATCAAGTGTATAAAAAAGATTAGTGATTATTGAAAATGGATAAAACTTACCAAGAACAAGTCATTGGAAAGATATCCAACATAAGTGTTGGAAATGTTGAAGCTGGTGCCATCAGGTTTATAAGTCGATGATCTACTGTGGTCATATCTTTCATGTCGGGCTGAAAAATACATTTATACCTTAATCAATAATCACCTGTATCATAAATTTAATTAACCTATTTTAAAATCAGTAGGATATTGGCAAAAATGAATTCCAAACTGTTCTTCGAGGTCTCCTTTATAATTAAGCTCTCAAAAGCTCTGGAACTTTTCAAAAAGAAACCTAAATATGCTGGTTCAAAATTGTATAACAAAATTTCAAAAAGCATTACAGATAAGGCATCAAATAAAAATTCAAGATTAAATTGTAGCAATACTTCATCAAAAAAGCTATTTATTCTTGTGATGAGTTATAAGAAGTAATGTTAGTTTTTACATTTTTAATTCTAAGATACCTTTGTTTATCATTTTTCAATGCCTGTATTTGGCACTATTTATGTGTATTCGATGTTACAAACAAATAAAGATTCTTTGAATTGAATGAGTGAACTTGTGGAGACTAGTGTATAATACTTCATGTCTTTTAAGCCATATGGGAAACACGTTTTAATATTGGCTTCCAATCGGCCACATAAACCAAAGACCAGCGAAACCAAGACAGTAAAGCACAATACCACAAGCTATGCTGACGAGGGGGCATTCCACGGACGGAACCCAGGTGTAGGCCCAAGCCGTGTCCATCACCATTTTGAATGTCTTCCCAGGCTTGCCAATGTTGACAAAACCATAGTATTGGGTATGAAAATATACACATAAATAGTAAGGACATTAAAAGGTTAGGTACTTTTAGCTATTAGCACACTAATCACTTTTCGCTATACTAAAAATTAATCAATTGGTTTCTGTAGTTTTTTCATACCAGAAAGTCATCTTTCATAGTAAGGCACCAGTAAAGTCAGCTGGAGTAAGGGTCAATTTAAGGATTGTTCTCACGTGAACATGACACTTTTTCAAAAAGCTATAATACAGTAGAACCTTGATAACAAGACTCTCATGGGGATTATTAAATAAGACTTGTTATCAAGGTTGACTCCTTATTGAGGTTTGCAATAACATGTGATTTGGGGTAAAATAAATTCAAGGGGATTTGAAAATTACACTTGTTATCAACGATGACTTGTTTTCGAGGGTCTTCCTACCGAGGTTCAACTGTATGAGTTTCTTAGTAGGCTTTCAACGAAGCTACACTATAAATAATTTTCAGGTTTGACCAGGCCAATTGCACTTTCACAAATTAAATATTGGAAACATACTCTTTAAAAATAGTTGACAATTCTGTTTGGTGAACTGTATATTTAATATTTTTGTCATTAAATGGGTTGTTTTTAACATGCTGTGTTTAGCTGTGTGTAGTTGGTAGTGTGGCAAAAAAGTATAATATGAAACTCATTTGGGAAGATGATTACAGAGCTTGTAGTGCGTCACTGTCACTTTATTAAATGTAATGAGTAATGTAATTAAATGTAATAAAGTTGTTTTAGAATTTTTAAAATTATGTTGTAACAGCTGTTTCAAGTTTTTTCACTTATCTAATGAATCAAGTGATTTCATTGCCAGGGACGTAACTAGGCTATTCAGCACCCATAGAAAACCACAAAAAAAAAGGTTTTCACAATTTATTTTTGTTTTATAGTATATTATTGATTAAATTGTGCATATTTATGAAAATAGTTGTTGAGTTTGAGGGAGAGTTGGAGAGTGGAGAGGATTTTCCATTGTCACTTGATTTAAAATGTTTTAAATTGCTTTCACCCCCAACAAACCCAAAACATCTTGCGCCTCTGGGTCCGAGCACATTTAAAGCAAGCCTGGATTAACCTTTAAGTCAAATGGTATTTAGTGTAATTGTCGTTATTATAATACCGTATTATCATTCCATGTTTTTGTAGTTTTTATACAAGTACACATTCTTGTCCTTTGTTAATTCAATAAACAATTTTATTCTCTCTGTGATTTATGTAAACATTGTGCATCTATGTTAAATCACTATGTAATATTTTAACTGTCTTGTGTATGGTTGCCAATATGAATAAATTGCCTATTACAGGACAGATAATGATTAACCTAGAACAAATTAGTTCAAAAGTTAACTCTTGTGGAATGTGTTTGGGACACACTCCTTAACATTTACCCAGAATTCCCAAAAACTTCAGCAAAATTTGCCATCTTGGAAAATGGCAGCGAAACAAATCAAACTTTCAAGGCTTTGCGGAAGTTGAATAAATTTGAAGTTATAGCAATTTCCCTTAAACCTCACAAGTATGATTTGTTTCGATGCCATTTTCCAGGATGGCAGATTTTGCTGAAGTGGCATTTTTTCGGAATTCTCGGGAAATATTTAAGAGTGTGTCCCAAGCACATTCCAGAAGAGTTTATCCTTGAACTAAATTGTTCTAGGTTAGGGTCTTTTTTTGGATAACTGTCTTGTACTATAGGTAAAGTAACACATTGATCAATAGCTTATTGTCAATAAATTATACAGGAAAAAGTGAACTGAAAACATACCTGTTAATGTAGAAAGAAAATATTGGAGCAATTTTGTTCTGTCTGTAGATGTTGTAGAACAAAGGAGTGACACCGGGGGACAGTTTTTCTAAGCCTAGCCCTAGGGTTCCGTCTGGTTCATACAGAGCGTTTATCCATGGCAAATGTTTGAGTTCTGCAAACTTCTGATCTGTGGTATTCATCTGGCCAACCTGGGGAGCAAAGGTATGTTACAATTTCATCAACAAAAACATAGTGAGAAAAAGTACAGGAAACTTTTTTAACAACTTATAACTCAAGCTTGGGGCTGATTTTCACATTATTTAAACTTTTCACATATTTTTAAGCGGTTTGTAAATACATTCAGTCTGATGGGAGCATTTATACACTATGGTGTAACCACTCCCGCTTCAAGTGCTGCAGCCAACTCCAATGGCAAATATAGTATATTTTTGAAACCGAGTGTTTATTATTTTTGGTAATATCCTAGACTGCTTGTACTAATTCCTACTTACCTAACCAATCTGAAATTTCTTGCGTACCGTACTTTGATGAATGTTCTGAATGGTTGTGCCCAACGTATATGATGTTACATATGGTTTTACTGCTTTAATTTGTTTGAACTATTAAGAGTCAAAACAACAGAGTAACACGGACCAATGAGGTTCAAGGATTGAGAGAGAAGAAGTAAAATTGTAATGATTCGAACTTCAACTAATCAGCTGTTTAGGCCAATTTAATTGTTGAGTGCTGCAATTAGTGTTTGGTACAATGTTTGGTTGCATCACTGACAGTGGCAATGAGAGGTTTAAACAAAAACATAACCTCTCTTAGAAGTAATGAGTAGTGATTTATAGTAATTAAAACACTGTCGTAGGTAAAGTAATGTATGCAACTTGCGTAAATAGTGTTAACAACACTTGTAGAAGGTTTTAATGCACTCGCCAAGGCTGGCACCTTAAATTTTCTACTCGTGTCGTTAACACACTACTACTATAAGTCCCCTGAAACAAAGCACTATTAACTACAAATAATATTTTTGTTAAATCAAGTGAATAAAAAAGATTAGTGATTATTGAAAATGGATAAAACTTACCAAGAACAAGTCATTGGAAAGATATCCAACATAAGTGTTGGAAATGTTGAAGCTGGTGCCATCAGGTTTATAAGTCGATGATCTACTGTGGTCATATCTTTCATGTCGGGCTGAAAAATACATTTATACCTTAATCAAAAATCACCTGTATCATAAATTTAATTAACCTATTTTAAAATCAGTAGGATATTGGCAAAAATGAATTCCAAACTGTTCTTCGAGGTCTCCTTTATAATTAAGCTCTCAAAAGCTCTGGAACTTTTCAAAAAGAAACCTAAATATGCTGGTTCAAAATTGTATAGCAAAATTTCAAAAAGCATTACAGATAAGGCATCAAATAAAAATTCAAGATTAAATTGAAGCAATACTTCATCAAAAAAGCTATTTATTCTTGTGATGAGTTATAAGAAGTAATGTTAGTTTTTACATTTTTAATTCTAAGATACCTTTGTTTATCATTTTTCAATGCCTGTATTTGGCACTATTTATGTGTATTCGATGTTACAAACAAATAAAGATTCTTTGAATTGAATGAGTGAACTTGTGGAGACTAGTGTATAATACTTCATGTCTTTTAAGCCATATGGGAAACACGTTTTAATATTGGCTTCCAATCGGCCACATAAACCAAAGACCAGCGAAACCAAGACAGTAAAGCACAATACCACAAGCTATGCTGACGAGGGGGCATTCCACGGACTGAACCCAGGTGTAGGCCCAAGCCGTGTCCATCACCATTTTGAATGTCTTCCCAGGCTTGCCAATGTTGACAAAACCATAGTATTGGGTATGAAAATATACACATAAATAGTAAGGACATTAAAAGGTTAGGTACTTTTAGCTATTAGCACACTAATCACTTTTCGCTATACTAAAAATTAATCAATTGGTTTCTGTAGTTTTTTCATACCAGAAAGTCATCTTTCATAGTAAGGCACCAGTAAAGTCAGCTGGAGTAAGGGTCAATTTAAGGATTGTTCTCACGTGAACATGACACTTTTTCAAAAAGCTATAATACAGTAGAACCTTGATAACAAGACTCTCATGGGGATTATTAAATAAGACTTGTTATCAAGGTTGACTCCTTATTGAGGTTTGCAATAACATGTGATTTGGGGTAAAATAAATTCAAGGGGATTTGAAAATTACACTTGTTATCAACGAAGACTTGTTTTCGAGGGTCTTCCTATCGAGGTTCAACTGTATGAGTTTCTTAGTAGGCTTTCAACGAAGCTACACTATAAATATTTTTCAGGTTTGACCAGACTAATTGCACTTTCACAAATTAAATATTGGAAACATACTCTTTAAAAATAGTTGACAATTCTGTTTGGTGAACTGTATATTTAATATTTTTGTCATTAAATGGGTTGTTTTTAACATGCTGTATTTAGCTGTGTGTAGTTGGTAGTGTGGCAAAAAAGTATAATATGAAACTCATTTGGGAAGATGATTACAGAGCTTGTAGTGCGTCACTGTCACTTTATTAAATGTAATGAGTAATGTAATTAAATGTAATAAAGTTGTTTTAGAATTTTTAAAGTTATGTTGTAACAGTTGTTTCAAGTTTTTTCACTTATCTAATGAATCAAGTGATTTCATTGCCAGGGACGTAACTAGGCTATTCAGCACCCATAGAAAACCACAAAAAAAAGGTTTTCACAATTTATTTTTGTTATATAGTATATTATTGATTAAATTGTGCATATTTATGAAAATAGTTGTTGAGTTTGAGGGAGAGTTGGAGAGTGGAGAGGATTTTCCATTGTCACGTGATTTAAAATGTTTTCTATTGCTTTCACCCCCAACAAACCCAAAACATCTTGCGCCTCTGGGTCCGAGCACGTTTGAAAGCAAGCCTGGATTAACCTTTAACACGTTCGCTGCTACGGACGTTCCGGAACGTCAGCCGGGCCACGGCGTTAGGAGCTAAGAACGTTCCAGAACGTGACCGTTCATTGTTGTTTAACGTTGCTATGGATAAGCCAGCACGTCACAAGCGTTCTATATTTCTTTGCAGCTCGTGGGGACGTACTTTTCTGACAATAAAAAATATAGTTTCCCAAGTCACCACCTGGGTCGTTTGGAACAGGGCTTTGTTTTACCTCTTTCCTGCTGGATAGCGATACTACTTTAACGACTGTAACCTGGGTAGTGCTGCTATCTATCAGAATCACTTAGTACTATATCCAAAGCCAGTTTTATTGCAGAACATTGCCATCCAGTATAACTACTGTTGTTTTTATTGTAATTCAGTGTATCGGTGGCAATGTTACGCAGCGGCCGAGCGTTAGTTCAGCAACTGGCGCCGTCCCGGCATCTAGCGCTCAGCAGCGAACGTGTTAAGTCAAATGGTATTTAGTGTAATTGTCGTTATTATAATACCGTATTATCATTCCATGTTTTTGTAGTTTTTATACAAGTACACATTCTTGTCCTTTGTTAATTCAATAAACAATATTATTCTCTCTGTGATTTATGTAAACATTGTGAATCTATGTTAAATCACTATGTAATATTTTAACTGTCTTGTGTATGGTTGCCAATATAAATAAATTGCCTATTACAGGACAGATAATGATTAACCTAGAACAAATTGGTTCAAAAGTTAACTCTTGTGGAATGTGTTTGGGACACACTCCTTAACATTTACCGAGAATTCCCAAAAACTTCAGCAAAATTTGCCATCTTGGAAAATGGCAGCGAAACAAATCAAACTTTCAAGGATTTACGGAAGTTGAATAAATTTGAAGTTATAGCAATTTCCCTTAAACCTCACAAGTATGATTTGTTTCGATGCCATTTTCCAGGATGGCAGATTTTGCTGAAGTGGCATTTTTTGGGAATTCTCGGGAAATATTTAAGAGTGTGTCCCAAGCACATTCCAGAAGAGTTTATCCTTGAACTAATTTGTTCTAGGTTAGGGTCTTTTTTTGGATAACTGTCTTGTACTATAGGTAAAGTAACACATTGATCAGTAGCTAATTGTCAATAAATTATACAGAAAAAAGTGAACTGAAAACATACCTGTTAATGTAGAAAGAAAATATTGGAGCAATTTTGTTCTGTCTGTAGATGTTGTAGAACAAAGGAGTGACACCGGGGGACAGTTTTTCTAAGCCTAGCCCTAGGGTTCCGTCTGGTTCATACAGAGCGTTTATCCATGGCAAATGTTTGAGTTCTGCAAACTTCTGATCTGTGGTATTCATCTGGCCAACCTGGGGAGCAAAGGTATGTTACAATTTCATCAACAAAAACATAGTGAGAAAATGTACAGGAAACTTTTTTAACAACTTATAACTCAAGCTTGGGGCTGATTTTCACATTATTTAAACTTTTCACATATTTTTAAGCGGTTTGTAAATACATTCAGTCTGATGGGAGCATTTATACACTATGGTGTAACCACTCCCGCTTCATGTGCTGCAGCCAACTCCAATGGCAAATATAGTATATTTTTGAAACCGAGTGTTTATTAGTTTTGGTAATATCCTAGACTGCTTGTACTAATTCCTACTTACCTAACCAATCTGAAATTTCTTGCGTACCGTACTTTGATGAATGTTCTGAATGGTTGTGCCCAACGTATATGATGTTACATATGGTTTTACTGCTTTAATTTGTTTGAACTATTAAGAGTCAAAACAACAGAGTAACACGGACCAATGAGGTTCAAGGATTGAGAGAGAAGAAGTAAAATTGTAATGATTCGAACTTCAACTAATCAGCTGTTTAGGCCAATTTAATTGTTGAGTGCTGCAATTAGTGTTTGGTACAATGTTTGGTTGCATCACTGACAGTGGCAATGAGAGGTTTAAACAAAAACATAACCTCTCTTAGAAGTAATGAGTAGTGATTTATAGTAATTAAAACACTGTCGTAGGTAAAGTAATGTATGCAACTTGCGTAAATAGTGTTAACAACACTTGTAGAAGGTTTTAATGCACTCGCCAAGGCTGGCACCTTAAATTTTCTACTCGTGTCGTTAACACACTACTACTATAAGTCCCCTGAAACAAAGCACTATTAACTACAAATAATATTTTTGTTAAATCAAGTGAATAAAAAAGATTAGTGATTATTGAAAATGGATAAAACTTACCAAGAACAAGTCATTGGAAAGATATCCAACATAAGTGTTGGAAATGTTGAAGCTGGTGCCATCAGGTTTATAAGTCGATGATCTACTGTGGTCATATCTTTCATGTCGGGCTGAAAAATACATTTATACCTTAATCAAAAATCACCTGTATCATAAATTTAATTAACCTATTTTAAAATCAGTAGGATATTGGCAAAAATGAATTCCAAACTGTTCTTCGAGGTCTCCTTTATAATTAAGCTCTCAAAAGCTCTGGAACTTTTCAAAAAGAAACCTAAATATGCTGGTTCAAAATTGTATAACAAAATTTCAAAAAGCATTACAGATAAGGCATCAAATAAAAATTCAAGATTAAATTGAAGCAATACTTCATCAAAAAAGCTATTTATTCTTGTGATGAGTTATAAGAAGTAATGTTAGTTTTTACATTTTTAATTCTAAGATACCTTTGTTTATCATTTTTCAATGCCTGTATTTGGCACTATTTATGTGTATTCGATGTTACAAACAAATAAAGATTCTTTGAATTGAATGAGTGAACTTGTGGAGACTAGTGTATAATACTTCATGTCTTTTAAGCCATATGGGAAACACGTTTTAATATTGGCTTCCAATCGGCCACATAAACCAAAGACCAGCGCGAAACCAAGACAGTAAAGCACAATACCACAAGCTATGCTGACGAGGGGGCATTCCACGGACTGAACCCAGGTGTAGGCCCAAGCCGTGTCCATCACCATTTTGAATGTCTTCCCAGGCTTGCCAATGTTGACAAAACCATAGTATTGGGTATGAAAATATACACATAAATAGTAAGGACATTAAAAGGTTAGGTACTTTTAGCTATTAGCACACTAATCACTTTTCGCTATACTAAAAATTAATCAATTGGTTTCTGTAGTTTTTTCATACCAGAAAGTCATCTTTCATAGTAAGGCACCAGTAAAGTCAGCTGGAGTAAGGGTCAATTTAAGGATTGTTCTCACGTGAACATGACACTTTTTCAAAAAGCTATAATACAGTAGAACCTTGATAACAAGACTCTCATGGGGATTATTAAATAAGACTTGTTATCAAGGTTGACTCCTTATTGAGGTTTGCAATAACATGTGATTTGGGGTAAAATAAATTCAAGGGGATTTGAAAATTACACTTGTTATCAACGAAGACTTGTTTTCGAGGGTCTTCCTATCGAGGTTCAACTGTATGAGTTTCTTAGTAGGCTTTCAACGAAGCTACACTATAAATATTTTTCAGGTTTGACCAGACTAATTGCACTTTCACAAATTAAATATTGGAAACATACTCTTTAAAAATAGTTGACAATTCTGTTTGGTGAACTGTATATTTAATATTTTTGTCATTAAATGGGTTGTTTTTAACATGCTGTATTTAGCTGTGTGTAGTTGGTAGTGTGGCAAAAAAGTATAATATGAAACTCATTTGGGAAGATGATTACAGAGCTTGTAGTGCGTCACTGTCACTTTATTAAATGTAATGAGTAATGTAATTAAATGTAATAAAGTTGTTTTAGAATTTTTAAAGTTATGTTGTAACAGTTGTTTCAAGTTTTTTCACTTATCTAATGAATCAAGTGATTTCATTGCCAGGGACGTAACTAGGCTATTCAGCACCCATAGAAAACCACAAAAAAAAAGGTTTTCACAATTTATTTTTGTTATATAGTATATTATTGATTAAATTGTGCATATTTATGAAAATAGTTGTTGAGTTTGAGGGAGAGTTGGAGAGTGGAGAGGATTTTCCATTGTCACGTGATTTAAAATGTTTTCTATTGCTTTCACCCCCAACAAACCCAAAACATCTTGCGCCTCTGGGTCCGAGCACGTTTGAAAGCAAGCCTGGATTAACCTTTAACACGTTCGCTGCTACGGACGTTCCGGAACGTCAGCCGGGCCACGGCGTTAGGAGCTAAGAACGTTCCAGAACGTCACCGTTCATTGTTGTTTAACGTTGCTATGGATAAGCCAGCACGTCACAAGCGTTCTATATTTCTTTGCAGCTCGTGGGGACGTACTTTTCTGACAATAAAAAATATAGTTTCCCAAGTCACCACCTGGGTCGTTTGGAACAGGGCTTTGTTTTACCTCTTTCCTGCTGGATAGCGATACTACTTTAACGACTGTAACCTGGGTAGTGCTGCTATCTATCAGAATCACTTAGTACTATATCCAAAGCCAGTTTTATTGCAGAACATTGCCATCCAGTATAACTACTGTTGTTTTTATTGTAATTCAGTGTATCGGTGGCAATGTTACGCAGCGGCCGAGCGTTAGTTCAGCAACTGGCGCCGTCCCGGCATCTAGCGCTCAGCAGCGAACGTGTTAAGTCAAATGGTATTTAGTGTAATTGTCGTTATTATAATACCGTATTATCATTCCATGTTTTTGTAGTTTTTATACAAGTACACATTCTTGTCCTTTGTTAATTCAATAAACAATATTATTCTCTCTGTGATTTATGTAAACATTGTGAATCTATGTTAAATCACTATGTAATATTTTAACTGTCTTGTGTATGGTTGCCAATATAAATAAATTGCCTATTACAGGACAGATAATGATTAACCTAGAACAAATTGGTTCAAAAGTTAACTCTTGTGGAATGTGTTTGGGACACACTCCTTAACATTTACCGAGAATTCCCAAAAACTTCAGCAAAATTTGCCATCTTGGAAAATGGCAGCGAAACAAATCAAACTTTCAAGGATTTACGGAAGTTGAATAAATTTGAAGTTATAGCAATTTCCCTTAAACCTCACAAGTATGATTTGTTTCGATGCCATTTTCCAGGATGGCAGATTTTGCTGAAGTGGCATTTTTTGGGAATTCTCGGGAAATATTTAAGAGTGTGTCCCAAGCACATTCCAGAAGAGTTTATCCTTGAACTAATTTGTTCTAGGTTAGGGTCTTTTTTTGGATAACTGTCTTGTACTATAGGTAAAGTAACACATTGATCAATAGCTAATTGTCAATAAATTATACAGAAAAAAGTGAACTGAAAACATACCTGTTAATGTAGAAAGAAAATATTGGAGCAATTTTGTTCTGTCTGTAGATGTTGTAGAACAAAGGAGTGACACCGGGGGACAGTTTTTCTAAGCCTAGCCCTAGGTCTCCGTCTGGTTCATACAGAGCGTTTATCCATGGCAAATGTTTGAGTTCTGCAAACTTCTGATCTGTGGTATTCATCTGGCCAACCTGGGGAGCAAAGGTATGTTACAATTTCATCAACAAAAACATAGTGAGAAAATGTACAGGAAACTTTTTTAACAACTTATAACTCAAGCTTGGGGCTGATTTTCACATTATTTAAACTTTTCACATATTTTTAAGCGGTTTGTAAATACATTCAGTCTGATGGGAGCATTTATACACTATGGTGTAACCACTCCCGCTTCATGTGCTGCAGCCAACTCCAATGGCAAATATAGTATATTTTTGAAACCGAGTGTTTATTAGTTTTGGTAATATCCTAGACTGCTTGTACTAATTCCTACTTACCTAACCAATCTGAAATTTCTTGCGTACCGTACTTTGATGAATGTTCTGAATGGTTGTGCCCAACGTATATGATGTTACATATGGTTTTACTGCTTTAATTTGTTTGAACTATTAAGAGTCAAAACAACAGAGTAACACGGACCAATGAGGTTCAAGGATTGAGAGAGAAGAAGTAAAATTGTAATGATTCGAACTTCAACTAATCAGCTGTTTAGGCCAATTTAATTGTTGAGTGCTGCAATTAGTGTTTGGTACAATGTTTGGTTGCATCACTGACAGTGGCAATGAGAGGTTTAAACAAAAACATAACCTCTCTTAGAAGTAATGAGTAGTGATTTATAATTAAAACACTGTCGTAGGTAAAGTAATGTATGCAACTTGCGTAAATAGTGTTAACGACACTTGTAGAAGGTTTTAATGCACTCGCCAAGGCTGGCACCTTAAATTTTCTACTCGTGTCGTTAACACACTACTACTATAAGTCCCCTGAAACAAAGCACTATTAACTACAAATAATATTTTTGTTAAATCAAGTGAATAAAAAAGATTAGTGATTATTGAAAATGGATAAAACTTACCAAGAACAAGTCATTGGAAAGATATCCAACATAAGTGTTGGAAATGTTGAAGCTGGTGCCATCAGGTTTATAAGTCGATGATCTACTGTGGTCATATCTTTCATGTCGGGCTGAAAAATACATTTATACCTTAATCAAAAATCACCTGTATCATAAATTTAATTAACCTATTTTAAAATCAGTAGGATATTGGCAAAAATGAATTCCAAACTGTTCTTCGAGGTCTCCTTTATAATTAAGCTCTCAAAAGCTCTGGAACTTTTCAAAAAGAAACCTAAATATGCTGGTTCAAAATTGTATAACAAAATTTCAAAAAGCATTACAGATAAGGCATCAAATAAAAATTCAAGATTAAATTGAAGCAATACTTCATCAAAAAAGCTATTTATTCTTGTGATGAGTTATAAGAAGTAATGTTAGTTTTTACATTTTTAATTCTAAGATACCTTTGTTTATCATTTTTCAATGCCTGTATTTGGCACTATTTATGTGTATTCGATGTTACAAACAAATAAAGATTCTTTGAATTGAATGAGTGAACTTGTGGAGACTAGTGTATAATACTTCATGTCTTTTAAGCCATATGGGAAACACGTTTTAATATTGGCTTCCAATCGGCCACATAAACCAAAGACCAGCGAAACCAAGACAGTAAAGCACAATACCACAAGCTATGATGACGAGGGGGCATTCCACGGACTGAACCCAGGTGTAGGCCCAAGCCGTGTCCATCACCATTTTGAATGTCTTCCCAGGCTTGCCAATGTTGACAAAACCATAGTATTGGGTATGAAAATATACACATAAATAGTAAGGACATTAAAAGGTTAGGTACTTTTAGCTATTAGCACACTAATCACTTTTCGCTATACTAAAAATTAATCAATTGGTTTCTGTAGTTTTTTCATACCAGAAAGTCATCTTTCATAGTAAGGCACCAGTAAAGTCAGCTGGAGTAAGGGTCAATTTAAGGATTGTTCTCACGTGAACATGACACTTTTTCAAAAAGCTATAATACAGTAGAACCTTGATAACAAGACTCTCATGGGGATTATTAAATAAGACTTGTTATCAAGGTTGACTCCTTATTGAGGTTTGCAATAACATGTGATTTGGGGTAAAATAAATTCAAGGGGATTTGAAAATTACACTTGTTATCAACGAAGACTTGTTTTCGAGGGTCTTCCTATCGAGGTTCAACTGTATGAGTTTCTTAGTAGGCTTTCAACGAAGCTACACTATAAATATTTTTCAGGTTTGACCAGACTAATTGCACTTTCACAAATTAAATATTGGAAACATACTCTTTAAAAATAGTTGACAATTCTGTTTGGTGAACTGTATATTTAATATTTTTGTCATTAAATGGGTTGTTTTTAACATGCTGTATTTAGCTGTGTGTAGTTGGTAGTGTGGCAAAAAAGTATAATATGAAACTCATTTGGGAAGATGATTACAGAGCTTGTAGTGCGTCACTGTCACTTTATTAAATGTAATGAGTAATGTAATTAAATGTAATAAAGTTGTTTTAGAATTTTTAAAGTTATGTTGTAACAGTTGTTTCAAGTTTTTTCACTTATCTAATGAATCAAGTGATTTCATTGCCAGGGACGTAACTAGGCTATTCAGCACCCATAGAAAACCACAAAAAAAAAGGTTTTCACAATTTATTTTTGTTATATAGTATATTATTGATTAAATTGTGCATATTTATGAAAATAGTTGTTGAGTTTGAGGGAGAGTTGGAGAGTGGAGAGGATTTTCCATTGTCACGTGATTTAAAATGTTTTCTATTGCTTTCACCCCCAACAAACCCAAAACATCTTGCGCCTCTGGGTCCGAGCACGTTTGAAAGCAAGCCTGGATTAACCTTTAACACGTTCGCTGCTACGGACGTTCCGGAACGTCAGCCGGGCCACGGCGTTAGGAGCTAAGAACGTTCCAGAACGTGACCGTTCATTGTTGTTTAACGTTGCTATGGATAAGCCAGCACGTCACAAGCGTTCTATATTTCTTTGCAGCTCGTGGGGACGTACTTTTCTGACAATAAAAAATATAGTTTCCCAAGTCACCACCTGGGTCGTTTGGAACAGGGCTTTGTTTTACCTCTTTCCTGCTGGATAGCGATACTACTTTAACGACTGTAACCTGGGTAGTGCTGCTATCTATCAGAATCACTTAGTACTATATCCAAAGCCAGTTTTATTGCAGAACATTGCCATCCAGTATAACTACTGTTGTTTTTATTGTAATTCAGTGTATCGGTGGCAATGTTACGCAGCGGCCGAGCGTTAGTTCAGCAACTGGCGCCGTCCCGGCATCTAGCGCTCAGCAGCGAACGTGTTAAGTCAAATGGTATTTAGTGTAATTGTCGTTATTATAATACCGTATTATCATTCCATGTTTTTGTAGTTTTTATACAAGTACACATTCTTGTCCTTTGTTAATTCAATAAACAATATTATTCTCTCTGTGATTTATGTAAACATTGTGAATCTATGTTAAATCACTATGTAATATTTTAACTGTCTTGTGTATGGTTGCCAATAAAAATAAATTGCCTATTACAGGACAGATAATGATTAACCTAGAACAAATTGGTTCAAAAGTTAACTCTTGTGGAATGTGTTTGGGACACACTCCTTAACATTTACCGAGAATTCCCAAAAACTTCAGCAAAATTTGCCATCTTGGAAAATGGCAGCGAAACAAATCAAACTTTCAAGGATTTACGGAAGTTGAATAAATTTGAAGTTATAGCAATTTCCCTTAAACCTCACAAGTATGATTTGTTTCGATGCCATTTTCCAGGATGGCAGATTTTGCTGAAGTGGCATTTTTTGGGAATTCTCGGGAAATATTTAAGAGTGTGTCCCAAGCACATTCCAGAAGAGTTTATCCTTGAACTAATTTGTTCTAGGTTAGGGTCTTTTTTTGGATAACTGTCTTGTACTATAGGTAAAGTAACACATTGATCAATAGCTAATTGTCAATAAATTATACAGAAAAAAGTGAACTGAAAACATACCTGTTAATGTAGAAAGAAAATATTGGAGCAATTTTGTTCTGTCTGTAGATGTTGTAGAACAAAGGAGTGACACCGGGGGACAGTTTTTCTAAGCCTAGCCCTAGGTCTCCGTCTGGTTCATACAGAGCGTTTATCCATGGCAAATGTTTGAGTTCTGCAAACTTCTGATCTGTGGTATTCATCTGGCCAACCTGGGGAGCAAAGGTATGTTACAATTTCATCAACAAAAACATAGTGAGAAAATGTACAGGAAACTTTTTTAACAACTTATAACTCAAGCTTGGGGCTGATTTTCACATTATTTAAACTTTTCACATATTTTTAAGCGGTTTGTAAATACATTCAGTCTGATGGGAGCATTTATACACTATGGTGTAACCACTCCCGCTTCATGTGCTGCAGCCAACTCCAATGGCAAATATAGTATATTTTTGAAACCGAGTGTTTATTAGTTTTGGTAATATCCTAGACTGCTTGTACTAATTCCTACTTACCTAACCAATCTGAAATTTCTTGCGTACCGTACTTTGATGAATGTTCTGAATGGTTGTGCCCAACGTATATGATGTTACATATGGTTTTACTGCTTTAATTTGTTTGAACTATTAAGAGTCAAAACAACAGAGTAACACGGACCAATGAGGTTCAAGGATTGAGAGAGAAGAAGTAAAATTGTAATGATTCGAACTTCAACTAATCAGCTGTTTAGGCCAATTTAATTGTTGAGTGCTGCAATTAGTGTTTGGTACAATGTTTGGTTGCATCACTGACAGTGGCAATGAGAGGTTTAAACAAAAACATAACCTCTCTTAGAAGTAATGAGTAGTGATTTATAATTAAAACACTGTCGTAGGTAAAGTAATGTATGCAACTTGCGTAAATAGTGTTAACGACACTTGTAGAAGGTTTTAATGCACTCGCCAAGGCTGGCACCTTAAATTTTCTACTCGTGTCGTTAACACACTACTACTATAAGTCCCCTGAAAAAAAGCACTATTAACTACAAAT
Source organism: Macrosteles quadrilineatus (assembly GCF_028750875.1). Lineage (NCBI taxonomy): Eukaryota > Metazoa > Arthropoda > Insecta > Hemiptera > Cicadellidae > Macrosteles > Macrosteles quadrilineatus. The sequence goes on from NW_026542733.1 coordinate 45,228, forward strand.
AATATTTTTGTTAAATCAAGTGTATAAAAAAAGATTAGTGATTATTGAAAATGGATAAAACTTACCAAGAACAAGTCATTGGAAAGATATCCAACATAAGTGTTGGAAATGTTGAAGCTGGTGCCATCAGGTTTATAAGTCGATGATCTACTGTGGTCATATCTTTCATGTCGGGCTGAAAAATACATTTATACCTTAATCAAAAATCACCTGTATCATAAATTTAATTTACCTATTTTAAAATCAGTAGGATATTGGCAAAAATGAATTCCAAACTGTTCTTCGAGGTCTCCTTTATAATTAAGCTCTCAAAAGCTCTGGAACTTTTCAAAAAGAAACCTAAATATGCTGGTTCAAAATTGTATAACAAAATTTCAAAAAGCATTACAGATAAGGCATCAAATAAAAATTCAAGATTAAATTGAAGCAATACTTCATCAAAAAAGCTATTTATTCTTGTGATGAGTTATAAGAAGTAATGTTAGTTTTTACATTTTTAATTCTAAGATACCTTTGTTTATCATTTTTCAATGCCTGTATTTGGCACTATTTATGTGTATTCGATGTTACAAACAAATAAAGATTCTTTGAATTGAATGAGTGAACTTGTGGAGACTAGTGTATAATACTTCATGTCTTTTAAGCCATATGGGAAACACGTTTTAATATTGGCTTCCAATCGGCCACATAAACCAAAGACCAGCGAAACCAAGACAGTAAAGCACAATACCACAAGCTATGCTGACGAGGGGGCATTCCACGGACTGAACCCAGGTGTAGGCCCAAGCCGTGTCCATCACCATTTTGAATGTCTTCCCAGGCTTGCCAATGTTGACAAAACCATAGTATTGGGTATGAAAATATACACATAAATAGTAAGGACATTAAAAGGTTAGGTACTTTTAGCTATTAGCACACTAATCACTTTTCGCTATACTAAAAATTAATCAATTGGTTTCTGTAGTTTTTTCATACCAGAAAGTCATCTTTCATAGTAAGGCACCAGTAAAGTCAGCTGGAGTAAGGGTCAATTTAAGGATTGTTCTCACGTGAACATGACACTTTTTCAAAAAGCTATAATACAGTAGAACCTTGATAACAAGACTCTCATGGGGATTATTAAATAAGACTTGTTATCAAGGTTGACTCCTTATTGAGGTTTGCAATAACATGTGATTTGGGGTAAAATAAATTCAAGGGGATTTGAAAATTACACTTGTTATCAACGAAGACTTGTTTTCGAGGGTCTTCCTACCGAGGTTCAACTGTATGAGTTTCTTAGTAGGCTTTCAACGAAGCTACACTATAAATATTTTTCAGGTTTGACCAGACTAATTGCACTTTCACAAATTAAATATTGGAAACATACTCTTTAAAAATAGTTGACAATTCTGTTTGGTGAACTGTATATTTAATATTTTTGTCATTAAATAGGTTGTTTTTAACATGCTGTATTTAGCTGTGTGTAGTTGGTAGTGTGGCAAAAAAGTATAATATGAAACTCATTTGGGAAGATGATTACAGAGCTTGTAGTGCGTCACTGTCACTTTATTAAATGTAATGAGTAATGTAATTAAATGTAATAAAGTTGTTTTAGAATTTTTAAAGTTATGTTGTAACAGTTGTTTCAAGTTTTTTCACTTATCTAATGAATCAAGTGATTTCATTGCCAGGGACGTAACTAGGCTATTCAGCACCCATAGAAAACCACAAAAAAAAAGGTTTTCACAATTTATTTTTGTTATATAGTATATTATTGATTAAATTGTGCATATTTATGAAAATAGTTGTTGAGTTTGAGGGAGAGTTGGAGAGTGGAGAGGATTTTCCATTGTCACGTGATTTAAAATGTTTTCTATTGCTTTCACCCCCAACAAACCCAAAACATCTTGCGCCTCTGGGTCCGAGCACGTTTGAAAGCAAGCCTGGATTAACCTTTAACACGTTCGCTGCTACGGACGTTCTGGAACGTCAGCCGGGCCACGGCGCCAGGAGCTAAGAACGTTCCAGAACGTCACCGTTCATTGTTGTTTAACGTTGCTATGGATAAGCCAGCACGTCACAAGCGTTCTATATTTCTTTGCAGCTCGTGGGGACGTACTTTTCTGACAATAAAAAATATAGTTTCCCAAGTCACCACCTGGGTCGTTTGGAACAGGGCTTTGTTTTACCTCTTTCCTGCTGGATAGCGATACTACTTTAACGACTGTAACCTGGGTAGTGCTGCTATCTATCAGAATCACTTAGTACTATATCCAAAGCCAGTTTTATTGCAGAACATTGCCATCCAGTATAACTACTGTTGTTTTTATTGTAATTCAGTGTATCGGTGGCAATGTTACGCAGCGGCCGAGCGTTAGTTCAGCAACTGGCGCCGTCCCGGCATCTAGCGCTCAGCAGCGAACGTGTTAAGTCAAATAATATTTAGTGTAATTGTCGTTATTATAATACCGTATTATCATTCCATGTTTTTGTAGTTTTTATACAAGTACACATTCTTGTCCTTTGTTAATTCAATAAACAATATTATTCTCTCTGTGATTTATGTAAACATTGTGAATCTATGTTAAATCACTATGTAATATTTTAACTGTCTTGTGTATGGTTGCCAATATAAATAAATTGCCTATTACAGGACAGATAATGATTAACCTAGAACAAATTGGTTCAAAAGTTAACTCTTGTGGAATGTGTTTGGGACACACTCCTTAACATTTACCGAGAATTCCCAAAAACTTCAGCAAAATTTGCCATCTTGGAAAATGGCAGCGAAACAAATCAAACTTTCAAGGCTTTACGGAAGTTGAATAAATTTGAAGTTATAACAATTTCCCTTAAACCTCACAAGTATGATTTGTTTCGATGCCATTTTCCAGGATGGCAGATTTTGCTGAAGTGGCATTTTTTGGGAATTCTCGGGAAATATTTAAGAGTGTGTCCCAAGCACATTCCAGAAGAGTTTATCCTTGAACTAATTTGTTCTAGGTTAGGGTCTTTTTTTGGATAACTGTCTTGTACTATAGGTAAAGTAACACATTGATCAATAGCTAATTGTCAATAAATTATACAGAAAAAAGTGAACTGAAAACATACCTGTTAATGTAGAAAGAAAATATTGGAGCAATTTTGTTCTGTCTGTAGATGTTGTAGAACAAAGGAGTGACACCGGGGGACAGTTTTTCTAAGCCTAGCCCTAGGTCTCCGTCTGGTTCATACAGAGCGTTTATCCATGGCAAATGTTTGAGTTCTGCAAACTTCTGATCTGTGGTATTCATCTGGCCAACCTGGGGAGCAAAGGTATGTTACAATTTCATCAACAAAAACATAGTGAGAAAATGTACAGGAAACTTTTTTAACAACTTATAACTCAAGCTTGGGGCTGATTTTCACATTATTTAAACTTTTCACATATTTTTAAGCGGTTTGTAAATACATTCAGTCTGATGGGAGCATTTATACACTATGGTGTAACCACTCCCGCTTCATGTGCTGCAGCCAACTCCAATGGCAAATATAGTATATTTTTGAAACCGAGTGTTTATTATTTTTGGTAATATCCTAGACTGCTTGTACTAATTCCTACTTACCTAACCAATCTGAAATTTCTTGCGTACCGTACTTTGATGAATGTTCTGAATGGTTGTGCCCAACGTATATGATGTTACATATGGTTTTACTGCTTTAATTTGTTTGAACTATTAAGAGTCAAAACAACAGAGTAACACGGACCCATGAGGTTCAAGGATTGAGAGAGAAGAAGTAAAATTGTAATGATTCGAACTTCAACTAATCAGCTGTTTAGGCCAATTTAATTGTTGAGTGCTGCAATTAGTGTTTGGTACAATGTTTGGTTGCATCACTGTCAGTGGCAATGAGAGGTTTAAACAAAAACATAACCTCTCTTAGAAGTAATGAGTAGTGATTTATAATTAAAACACTGTCGTAGGTAAAGTAATGTATGCAACTTGCGTAAATAGTGTTAACGACACTTGTAGAAGGTTTTAATGCACTCGCCAAGGCTGGCACCTTAAATTTTCTACTCGTGTCGTTAACACACTACTACTATAAGTCCCCTGAAAAAAAGCACTATTAACTACAAATAATATTTTTGTTAAATCAAGTGTATAAAAAAAGATTAGTGATTATTGAAAATGGATAAAACTTACCAAGAACAAGTCATTGGAAAGATATCCAACATAAGTGTTGGAAATGTTGAAGTTGGTGCCATCAGGTTTATAAGTCGATGATCTACTGTGGTCATATCTTTCATGTCGGGCTGAAAAATACATTTATACCTTAATCAATAATCACCTGTATCATAAATTTAATTAACCTATATTAAAATCAGTAGGATATTGGCAAAAATGAATTCCAAACTGTTCTTCGAGGTCTCCTTTATAATTAAGCTCTCAAAAGCTCTGGAACTTTTCAAAAAGAAACCTAAATATGCTGGTTCAAAATTGTATAACAAAATTTCAAAAACCATTACAGATAAGGCATCAAATAAAAATTCAAGATTAAATTGTAGCAATACTTCATCAAAAAAGCTATTTATTCTTGTGATGAGTTATAAGAAGTGATGTTAGTTTGTACATTTTTAATTCTAAGATACCTTTGTTTATCATTTTTCAATGCCTGTATTTGGCACTATTTATGTGTATTCGATGTTACAAACAAATAAAGATTCTTTGAATTGAATGAGTGAACTTGTGGAGACTAATGTATAATACTTCATGTCTTTTAAGCCATATGGGAAACACGTTTTAATATTGGCTTCCAATCGGCCACATAAACCAAAGACCAGCGAAACCAAGACAGTAAAGCACAATACCACAAGCTATGCTGACGAGGGGGCATTCCACGGACGGAACCCAGGTGTAGGCCCAAGCCGTGTCCATCACCATTTTGAATGTCTTCCCAGGCTTGCCAATGTTGACAAAACCATAGTTTTGGGTATGAAAATATACACATAAATAGTAAGGACATTAAAAGGTTAGGTACTTTTAGCTATTAGCACACTAATCACTTTTCGCTATACTAAAAATTAATCAATTGGTTTCTGTAGTTTTTTCATACCAGAAAGTCATCTTTCATAGTAAGGCAACAGTAAAGTCAGCTGGAGTAAGGGTCAATTTAAGGATTGTTCTCACGTGAACATGACACTTTTTCAAAAAGCTATAATACAGTAGAACCTTGATAACAAGACTCTCATGGGGATTATTAAATAATACTTGTTATCAAGGTTGACTCCTTATTGAGGTTTGCAATAACATGTGATTTGGGGTAAAATAAATTCAAGGGGATTTGAAAATTACACTTGTTATCAACGATGACTTGTTTTCGAGGGTCTTCCTATCGAGGTTCAACTGTATGAGTTTCTTAGTAGGCTTTCAACGAAGCTACACTATAAATATTTTTCAGGTTTGACCAGGCCAAATGCACTTTCACAAATTAAATATTGGAAACATACTCTTTAAAAATAGTTGACAATTCTGTTTGGTAAATTGTATATTTAATATTTTTGTCATTAAATGGGTTGTTTTTAACATGCTGTGTTTAGCTGTGTGTAGTTGGTAGTGTGGCAAAAAAATATAATATGAAACTCATTTGGGAAGATGATTACAGAGCTTGTAGTGCGTCACTGTCACTTTATTAAATGTAATGAGTAATGTAATTAAATGTAATAAAGTTGTTTTAGAATTTTTTAAGTTATGTTGTAACAGTTGTTTCAAGTTTTTTCACTTATCTAATGAATCAAGTGATTTCATCGCCAGGGACGTAACTAGGCTATTCAGCACCCATAGAAAACCACAAAAAAAAAGGTTTTCACAATTTATTTTTGTTATATAGTATATTATTGATTAAATTGTGCATATTTATGAAAATAGTTGTTGAGTTTGAGGGAGAGTTGGAGAGTGGAGAGGATTTTCCATTGTCACGTGATTTAAAATGTTTTCTATTGCTTTCACCCCCAACAAACCCAAAACATCTTGCGCCTCTGGGTCCGAGCACATTTGAAAGCAAGCCTGGATTAACCTTTAAGTCAAATGGTATTTAGTGTAATTGTCGTTATTATAATACCGTATTATCATTCCATGTTTTTGTAGTTTTTATACAAGTACACATTCTTGTCCTTTGTTAATTCAATAAACAATTTTATTCTCTCTGTGATTTATGTAAACATTGTGCATCTATGTTAAATCACTATGTAATATTTTAACTGTCTTGTGTATGGTTGCCAATATAAATAAATTGCCTATTACAGGACAGATAATGATTAACCTAGAACAAATTGGTTCAAAAGTTAACTCTTGTGGAATGTGTTTGGGACACACTCCTTAACATTTACCGAGAATTCCCAAAAACTTCAGCAAAATTTGCCATCTTGGAAAATGGCAGCGAAACAAATCAAACTTTCAAGGCTTTACGGAAGTTGAATAAATTTGAAGTTATAGCAATTTCCCTTAAACCTCACAAGTATGATTTGTTTCGATGCCATTTTCCAGGATGGCAGATTTTGCTGAAGTGGCATTTTTTGGGAATTCTCGGGAAATATTTAAGAGTGTGTCCCAAGCACATTCCAGAAGAGTTTATCCTTGAACTAATTTGTTCTAGGTTAGGGTCTTTTTTTGGACAACTGTCTTGTACTATAGGTAAAGTAACACATTGATCAATAGCTAATTGTCAATAAATTATACAGAAAAAAGTGAACTGAAAACATACCTGTTAATGTAGAAAGAAAATATTGGAGCAATTTTGTTCTGTCTGTAGATGTTGTAGAACAAAGGAGTGACACCGGGGGACAGTTTTTCTAAGCCTAGCCCTAGGGTTCCGTCTGGTTCATACAGAGCGTTTATCCATGGCAAATGTTTGACTTCTGCAAACTTCTGATCTGTGGTATTCATCTGGCCAACCTGGGGAGCAAAGGTATGTTACAATTTCATCAACAAAAACATAGTGAGAAAATGTACAGGAAACTTTTTTAACAACTTATAACTCAAGCTTGGGGCTGATTTTCACATTATTTAAACTTTTCACATATTTTTAAGCGGTTTGTAAATACATTCAGTCTGATGGGAGCATTTATACACTATGGTGTAACCACTCCCGCTTCATGTGCTGCAGCCAACTCCAATGGAAAATATAGTATATTTTTGAAACCGAGTGTTTATTAGTTTTGGTAATATCCTAGACTGCTTGTACTAATTCCTACTTACCTAACCAATCTGAAATTTCTTGCGTACCGTACTTTGATGAATGTTCTGAATGGTTGTGCCCAACGTATATGATGTTACATATGGTTTTACTGCTTTAATTTGTTTGAACTATTAAGAGTCAAAACAACAGAGTAACACGGACCAATGAGGTTCAAGGATTGAGAGAGAAGAAGTAAAATTGTAATGATTCGAACTTCAACTAATCAGCTGTTTAGGCCAATTTAATTGTTGAGTGCTGCAATTAGTGTTTGGTACAATGTTTGGTTGCATCACTGACAGTGGCAATGAGAGGTTTAAACAAAAACATAACCTCTCTTAGAAGTAATGAGTAGTGATTTATAATTAAAACACTGTCGTAGGTAAAGTAATGTATGCAACTTGCGTAAATAGTGTTAACGACACTTGTAGAAGGTTTTAATGCACTCGCCAAGGCTGGCACCTTAAATTTTCTACTTGTGTCGTTAACACACTACTACTATAAGTCCCCTGAAAAAAAGCACTATTAACTACAAATAATATTTTTGTTAAATCAAGTGTATAAAAAAGATTAGTGATTATTGAAAATGGATAAAACTTACCAAGAACAAGTCATTGGAAAGATATCCAACATAAGTGTTGGAAATGTTGAAGCTGGTGCCATCAGGTTTATAAGTCGATGATCTACTGTGGTCATATCTTTCATGTCGGGCTGAAAAATACATTTATACCTTAATCAATAATCACCTGTATCATAAATTTAATTAACCTATTTTAAAATCAGTAGGATATTGGCAAAAATGAATTCCAAACTGTTCTTCGAGGTCTCCTTTATAATTAAGCTCTCAAAAGCTCTGGAACTTTTCAAAAAGAAACCTAAATATGCTGGTTCAAAATTGTATAACAAAATTTCAAAAACCATTACAGATAAGGCATCAAATAAAAATTCAAGATTAAATTGTAGCAATACTTCATCAAAAAAGCTATTTATTCTTGTGATGAGTTATAAGAAGTAATGTTAGTTTTTACATTTTTAATTCTAAGATACCTTTGTTTATCATTTTTCAATGCCTGTATTTGGCACTATTTATGTGTATTCGATGTTACAAAAAAATAAAGATTCTTTGAATTGAATGAGTGAACTTGTGGAGACTAGTGTATAATACTTCATGTCTTTTAAGCCATATGGGAAACACGTTTTAATATTGGCTTCCAATCGGCCACATAAACCAAAGACCAGCGAAACCAAGACAGTAAAGCACAATACCACAAGCTATGCTGACGAGGGGGCATTCCACGGACGGAACCCAGGTGTAGGCCCAAGCCGTGTCCATCACCATTTTGAATGTCTTCCCAGGCTTGCCAATGTTGACAAAACCATAGTATTGGGTATGAAAATATACACATAAATAGTAAGGATATTAAAAGGTTAGGTACTTTTAGCTATTAGCACACTAATCACTTTTCGCTATACTAAAAATTAATCAATTGGTTTCTGTAGTTTTTTCATACCAGAAAGTCATCTTTCATAGTAAGGCACCAGTAAAGTCAGCTGGAGTAAGGGTCAATTTAAGGATTGTTCTCACGTGAACATGACACTTTTTCAAAAAGCTATAATACAGTAGAACCTTGATAACAAGACTCTCATGGGGATTATTAAATAATACTTGTTATCAAGGTTGACTCCTTATTGAGGTTTGCAATAACATGTGATTTGGGGTAAAATAAATTCAAGGGGATTTGAAAATTACACTTGTTATCAACGATGACTTGTTTTCGAGGGTCTTCCTATCGAGGTTCAACTGTATGAGTTTCTTAGTAGGCTTTCAACGAAGCTACACTATAAATATTTTTCAGGTTTGACCAGGCCAATTGCACTTTCACAAATTAAACATTGGAAACATATACGGAGAGGAGTACCACAGGGATCAGTTCTCGGACCAGTCCTGTTCCTCCTCCTTACAAATGACCTACCAGACCAGCTACAAGAATACTGCCAAACCACAATGTATGCAGATGACACTGTCATCACACTAACCGACAAATCAACGGAAACTTTAAACCGAAACATCAATATAACCTTCAACATGACTAAACTATATTGTACAGTAAACGAATTGGCTCTAAATGAAAAGAAAACTGTTCAGCTGAACTACTCTACTAAAAATAAAGACACAAACATATTAATCCCTGGGATAGAAGCACAAAATAGTACCAAATATCTCGGCATTATCATGGATTCAAAACTGACATGGAAACAGCACATTGACCAACTCTGCAAGAAGCTACGCTCTGGCATTCATGTCATCAGGCGAATGAAGCAGGTTGGTGGTCTGGACACCGCAAAAACAGCCTACCATGCCCTGGTCGAGTCACACCTCAGGTATGGTCTGGTGGTCTGGGGAAGTACATCCAACAACTACCTAAAAAGAGTCCTTATCCAACAAAAAAGAGCTATAAGATGTCTAGCAGGCCTTCAATATCAAGAAAGCAGTCGTGATGCATTTAAGGAACTAAAAATCCTCACACTGACATCACTTTACATCCGTGAGGCAATTCTCCATGCCATCTCCACAAATCAAACAAGAAACAGAGACATTCACCATCACAATACACGGAACGCCTCAAGCTTTGCAATACCACCTCACCATCTAAGTCTCTTTGAAAAGAAGCCATCCTACAAAGGGGCCCTGTATTTCAACAATCTACCAGAACAACTTAGAAATGAACCAACTCACCGTTTCAAGAACCAATTAACAACATGGCTGCAAGAAAGGCCATTCTACTCAGAAAAAGAATTCCTTGACAACCAGCTTTAACAACATATTAAATCAACAAATTTTAATTATTATTCTGACGCATGTACTGTTCTCAACGAATATGTAAATAAAGATCATTGTCTATTGTCTATTGTCTATTGTCATACTCTTTAAAAATAGTTGACAATTCTGTTTGGTAAATTGTATATTTAATATTTTTGTCATTAAATGGGTTGTTTTTAACATGCTGTGTTTAGCTGTGTGTAGTTGGTAGTGTGGCAAAAAAATATAATATGAAACTCATTTGGGAAGATGATTACAGAGCTTGTAGTGTGTCACTGTCACTTTATTAAATGTAATGAGTAATGTAATTAAATGTAATAAAGTTGTTTTAGAATTTTTAAAGTTATGTTGTAACAGTTGTTTCAAGTTTTTTCACTTATCTAATGAATCAAGTGATTTCATTGCCAGGGACGTAACTAGGCTATTCAGCACCCATAGAAAACCACAAAAAAAAAGGTTTTCACAATTTATTTTTGTTATATAGTATATTATTGATTAAATTGTGCATATTTATGAAAATAGTTGTTGAGTTTGAGGGAGAGTTGGAGAGTGGAGAGGATTTTCCATTGTCACGTGATTTAAAATGTTTTCTATTGCTTTCACCCCCAACAAACCCAAAACATCTTGCGCCTCTGGGTCCGAGCACATTTGAAAGCAAGCCTGGATTAACCTTTAAGTCAAATGGTATTTAGTGTAATTGTCGTTATTATAATACCGTATTATCATTCCATGTTTTTGTAGTTTTTATACAAGTACACATTCTTGTCCTTTGTTAATTCAATAAACAATTTTATTCTCTCTGTGATTTATGTAAACATTGTGCATCTATGTTAAATCACTATGTAATATTTTAACTGTCTTGTGTATGGTTGCCAATATAAATAAATTGCCTATTACAGGACAGATAATGATTAACCTAGAACAAATTGGTTCAAAAGTTAACTCTTGTGGAATGTGTTTGGGACACACTCCTTAACATTTACCGAGAATTCCCAAAAACTTCAGCAAAATTTGCCATCTTGGAAAATGGCAGCGAAACAAATCAAACTTTCAAGGCTTTACGGAAGTTGAATAAATTTGAAGTTATAGCAATTTCCCTTAAACCTCACAAGTATGATTTGTTTCGATGCCATTTTCCAGGATGGCAGATTTTGCTGAAGTGGCATTTTTTGGGAATTCTCGGGAAATATTTAAGAGTGTGTCCCAAGCACATTCCAGAAGAGTTTTTCCTTGAACTAATTTGTTCTAGGTTAGGGTCTTTTTTTGGATAACTGTCTTGTACTATAGGTAAAGTAACACATTGATCAATAGCTAATTGTCAATAAATTATACAGAAAAAAGTGAACTGAAAACATACCTGTTAATGTAGAAAGAAAATATTGGAGCAATTATGTTCTGTCTGTAGATGTTGTAGAACAAAGGAGTGACACCGGGGGACAGTTTTTCTATGCCTAGCCCTAGGGTTCCGTCTGGTTCATACAGAGCGTTTATCCATGGCAAATGTTTGAGTTCTGCAAACTTCTGATCTGTGGTATTCATCTGGCCAACCTGGGGAGCAAAGGTATGTTACAATTTCATCAACAAAAACATAGTGAGAAAATGTACAGGAAACTTTTTTAACAACTTATAACTCAAGCTTGGGGCTGATTTTCACATTATTTAAACTTTTCACATATTTTTAAGCGGTTTGTAAATATATTCAGTCTGATGGGAGCATTTATACACTATGGTGTAACCACTCCCGCTTCAAGTGCTGCAGCCAACTCCAATGGCAAATATAGTATATTTTTGAAACCGAGTGTTTATTAGTTTTGGTAATATCCTAGACTGCTTGTACTAATTCCTACTTACCTAACCAATCTGAAATTTCTTGCGTACCGTACTTTGATGAATGTTCTGAATGGTTGTGCCCAACGTATATGATGTTACATATGGTTTTACTGCTTTAATTTGTTTGAACTATTAAGAGTCAAAACAACAGAGTAACACGGACCAATGAGGTTCAAGGATTGAGAGAGAAGAAGTAAAATTGTAATGATTCGAACTTCAACTAATCAGCTGTTTAGGCCAATTTAATTGTTGAGTGCTGCAATTAGTGTTTGGTACAATGTTTGGTTGCATCACTGACAGTGGCAATGAGAGGTTTAAACAAAAACATAACCTCTCTTAGAAGTAATGAGTAGTTATTTACAGTAATTAAAACACTGTCGTAGGTAAAGTAATGTATGCAACTTGCGTAAATAGTGTTAACGACACTTGTAGAAGGTTTTAATGCACTCGCCAAGGCTGGCACCTTAAATTTTCTACTCGTGTCGTTAACACACTACTACTATAAGTCCCCTGAAAAAAAGCACTATTAACTACAAATAATATTTTTGTTAAATCAAGTGTAAAAAAAAGATTAGTGATTATTGAAAATGGATAAAACTTACCAAGAACAAGTCATTGGAAAGATATCCAACATAAGTGTTGGAAATGTTGAAGCTGGTGCCATCAGGTTTATAAGTCGATGATCTACTGTGGTCATATCTTTCATGTCGGGCTGAAAAATACATTTATACCTTAATCAATAATCACCTGTATCATAAATTTAATTAACCTATTTTAAAATCAGTAGGATATTGGCAAAAATGAATTCCAAACTGTTCTTCGAGGTCTCCTTTATAATTAAGCTCTCAAAAGCTCTGGAACTTTTCAAAAAGAAACCTAAATATGCTGGTTGAAAATTGTATAACAAAATTTCAAAAACCATTACAGATAAGGCATCAAATAAAAATTCAAGATTAAATTGTAGCAATACTTCATCAAAAAAGCTATTTATTCTTGTGATGAGTTATAAGAAGTAATGTTAGTTTTTACATTTTTAATTCTAAGATACCTTTGTTTATCATTTTTCAATGCCTGTATTTGGCACTATTTATGTGTATTAGATTTTACAAACAAATAAAGATTCTTTGAATTGAATGAGTGAACTTGTGGAGACTAGTGTATAATACTTCATGTCTTTTAAGCCATATGGGAAACACGTTTTAATATTGGCTTCCAATCGGCCACATAAACCAAAGACCAGCGAAACCAAAACAGGATAACTTAAGTTATAGTAAAGCACAATACCACAAGCTATGCTGACAGGGGGCATTCCACGGACGGAACCCAGGTGTAGGCCCAAGCCGTGTCCATCACCATTTTGAATGTCTTCCCAGGCTTGCCAATGTTGACAAAACCATAGTATTGGGTCTGAAAATATACACATAAATAGTAAAGACATTAAAAGGTTAGGTACTTTTAGCTATTAGCACACTAATCACTTTTCGCTATACTAAAAAGTAATCAATTGGTTTCTGTAGTTTTTTCATACCAGAAAGTCATCTTTCATAGTAAGGCACCAGTAAAGTCAGCTGGAGTAAGGGTCAATTTAAGGATTGTTCTCACGTGAACATGACACTTTTTCAAAAAGCTATAATACAGTAGAACCTTGATAACAAGACTCTCATGGGGATTATTAAATAAGACTTGTTATCAAGGTTGACTCCTTATTAAAGGTTTGCAATAACATGTGAATTGGGGTAAAATAAATTCAAGGGGATTTGAAAATTACACTTGTTATCAACGATGACTTGTTTTCGAGGGTCTTCCTATCGAGGTTCAACTGTATGAGTTTCTTAGTAGGCTTTCAACGAAGCTACACTATAAATATTTTTCAGGTTTGACCAGACCAATTGCACTTTCACAAATTAAATATTGGAAACATACTCTTTAAAAATAGTTGACAATTCTGTTTGGTGAACTGTATATTTAATATTTTGTCATTAAATGGGTTGTTTTTAACATGCTGTGTTTAGCTGTGTGTAGTTTGTAGTGTGGCAAAAAAGTATAATATGAAACTCATTTGGGAAGATGATTACAGAGCTTGTAGTGTGTCACTGTCACTTTATTAAATGTAATGAGTAATGTAATTAAATGTAATAAAGTTGTTTTAGAATTTTTTAAGTTATGTTGTAACAGTTGTTTCAAGTTTTTTCACTTATCTAATGAATCAAGTGATTTCATTGCCAGGGACGTAACTAGGCTATTCAGCACCCATAGAAAACCACAAAGAAAAAAGGTTTTCACAATTTATTTTTGTTATATAGTACCTATATTATTGATTAAATTGTGCATATTTATGAAAATAGTGGTTGAGTTTGAGGGAGAGTTGGAGAGTGGAGAGGATTTTCCATTGTCACGTGATTTAAAATGTTTTCTATTGCTTTCACCCCCAACAAACCCAAAACATCTTGCGCCTCTGGGTCCGAGCACATTTGAAAGCAAGCCTGGATTAACCTTTAAGTCAAATGGTATTTAGTGTAATTGTCGTTATTATAATACCGTATTATCATTCCATGTTTTTGTAGTTTTTATACAAGTACACATTCTTGTCCTTTGTTAATTCAATAAACAATTTTATTCTCTCTGTGATTTATGTAAACATTGTGAATCTATGTTAAATCACTATGTAATATTTTAACTGTCTTGTGTATGGTTGCCAATATAAATGTATTGCCTATTACAGGACAGATAATGATTAACCTAGAACAAATTAGTTCAAAAGTTAACTCTTGTGGAATGTGTTTGGGACACACTCCTTAACATTTACTGAGAATTCCCAAAAACTCCAGCAAAATTTGCCATCTTGGAAAATGGCAGCGAAACAAATCAAACTTTTAAGGCTTTACGGAAGTTGAATAAATTTGAAGTTATAGCAATTTCCCTTAAACCTCACAAGTATGATTTGTTTCGATGCCATTTTCCAGGATGGCAGATTTTGCTGAAGTGGCATTTTTTCGGAATTCTCGGGAAATATTTAAGAGTGTGTCCCAAGCACATTCCAGAAGAGTTTATCCTTGAACTAAATTGTTCTAGGTTAGGGTCTTTTTTTGGATAACTGTCTTGTACTATAGGTAAAGTAACACATTGATCAATAGCTTATTGTCAATAAATTATACAGAAAAAAGTGAACTGAAAACATACCTGTTAATGTAGAAAGAAAATATTGGAGCAATTTTGTTCTGTCTGTAGATGTTGTAGAACAAAGGAGTGACACCGGGGGACAGTTTTTCTAAGCCTAGCCCTAGGGTTCCGTCTGGTTCATACAGAGCGTTTATCCATGGCAAATGTTTGAGTTCTGCAAACTTCTGATCTGTGGTATTCATCTGGCCAACCTGGGGAGCAAAGGTATGTTACAATTTCATCAACAAAAACATAGTGAGAAAAAGTACAGGAAACTTTTTTAACAACTTATAACTCAAGCTTGGGGCTGATTTTCACATTATTTAAACTTTTCACATATTTTTAAGCGGTTTGTAAATACATTCAGTCTGATGGGAGCATTTATACACTATGGTGTAACCACTCCCGCTTCAAGTGCTGCAGCCAACTCCAATGGCAAATATAGTATATTTTTGAAACCGAGTGTTTATTATTTTTGGTAATATCCTAGACTGCTTGTACTAATTCCTACTTACCTAACCAATCTGAAATTTCTTGCGTACCGTACTTTGATGAATGTTCTGAATGGTTGTGCCCAACGTATATGATGTTA
This sequence comes from Macrosteles quadrilineatus, assembly GCF_028750875.1. Lineage (NCBI taxonomy): Eukaryota > Metazoa > Arthropoda > Insecta > Hemiptera > Cicadellidae > Macrosteles > Macrosteles quadrilineatus. The sequence goes on from NW_026542733.1 coordinate 60,824, forward strand.
CATATGGTTTTACTGCTTTAATTTGTTTGAACTATTAAGAGTCAAAACAACAGAGTAACACGGACCAATGAGGTTCAAGGATTGAGAGAGAAGAAGTAAAATTGTAATGATTCGAACTTCAACTAATCAGCTGTTTAGGCCAATTTAATTGTTGAGTGCTGCAATTAGTGTTTGGTACAATGTTTGGTTGCATCACTGACAGTGGCAATGAGAGGTTTAAACAAAAACATAACCTCTCTTAGAAGTAATGAGTAGTTATTTACAGTAATTAAAACACTGTCGTAGGTAAAGTAATGTATGCAACTTGTGTAAATAGTGTTAACGACACTTGTAGAAGGTTTTAATGCACTCGCCAAGGCTGGCACCTTAAATTTTCTACTCGTGTCGTTAACACACTACTACTATAAGTCCCCTGAAACAAAGCACTATTAACTACAAATAATATTTTTGTTAAATCAAGTGTATAAAAAAGATTAGTGATTATTGAAAATGAATAAAACTTACCAAGAACAAGTCATTGGAAAGATATCCAACATAAGTGTTGGAAATGTTGAAGCTGGTGCCATCAGGTTTATAAGTCGATGATCTACTGTGGTCATATCTTTCATGTCGGGCTGAAAAATACATTTATACCTTATTCAATAATCCCCTGTATCATAAATTTAATTAACCTATTTTAAAATCAGTAGGATATTGGCAAAAATGAATTCCAAACTGTTCTTCGAGGTCTCCTTTATAATTAAGCTCTCAAAAGCTCTGGAACTTTTCAAAAAGAAACCTAAATATGCTGGTTCAAAATTGTATAACAAAATTTCAAAAAGCATTACAGATAAGGCATCAAATAAAAATTCAAGATTAAATTGTAGCAGTACTTCATCAAAAAAGCTATTTATTCTTTTGATGAGTTATAAGAAGTAATGTTACTTTTTACATTTTTAATTCTAAGATACCTTTGTTTATCATTTTTCAATGCCTGTATTTGGCACTATTTATGTGTATTCGATGTTACAAACAAATAAAGATTCTTTGAATTGAATGAGTGAACTTGTAAAGACTAGTGTATAATACTTCATGTCTTTTAAGCCATATGGGAAACACGTTTTAATATTGGCTTCCAATCGGCCACATAAACCAAAGACCAGCGAAACCAAAACAGGATAACTTAAGTTATAGTAAAGCACAATACCACAAGCTATGCTGACAGGGGGCATTCCACGGACGGAACCCAGGTGTAGGCCCAAGCCGTGTCCATCACCATTTTGAATGTCTTCCCAGGCTTGCCAATGTTGACAAAACCATAGTATTGGGTCTGAAAATATACACATAAATAGTAAAGACATTAAAAGGTTAGGTACTTTTAGCTATTAGCACACTAATCACTTTTCGCTATACTAAAAAGTTATCAATTGGTTTCTGTAGTTTTTTTCATACCAGAAAGTCATCTTTCATAGTAAGGCACCAGTAAAGTCAGCTGGAGTAAGGGTCAATTTAAGGATTGTTCTCACGTGAACATGACACTTTTTCAAAAAGCTATAATACAGTAGAACCTTGATAACAAGACTCTCATGGGGATTATTAAATAAGACTTGTTATGAAGGTTGACTCCTTATTGAGGTTTGCAATAACATGTGAATTGGGGTAAAATAAATTCAAGGGGATTTGAAAATTACACTTGTTATCAACGATGACTTGTTTTCGAGGGTCTTCCTATCGAATTCAACTGTATGAGTTTCTTAGTAGGCTTTCAACGAAGCTACACTATAAATATTTTTCAGGTTTGACCAGACCAATTGCACTTTCACAAATTAAATATTGGAAACATACTCTTTATAAATAGTTGACAATTCTGTTTGGTGAACTGTATATTTAATATTTTTGTCATTAAATGGGTTGTTTTTAACATGCTGTTTTTAGCTGTGTGTAGTTGGTAGTGTGGCAAAAAAGTATAATATGAAACTCATTTGGGAAGATGATTACAGAGCTTGTAGTGCGTCACTGTCACTTTATTAAATGTAATGAGTAATGTAATTAAATGTAATACAGTTGTTTTAGAATTTTTAAAGTTATGTTGTAACAGTTGTTTCAAGTTTTTTCACTTATCTAATGAATCAAGTGATTTCATTGCCAGGGACGTAACTAGGCTATTCAGCACCCATAGAAAACCACAAAGAAAAAAGGTTTTCACAATTTATTTTTGTTATATAGTACCTATATTATTGATTAAATTGTGCATATTTATGAAAATAGTTGTTGAGTTTGAGGGAGAGTTGGAGAGTGGAGAGGATTTTCCATTGTCACGTGATTTAAAATGTTTTCTGTTGCTTTCACCCCCAACAAACCAAAAACATCTTGCGCCTCTGGGTCCGAGCACATTTGAAAGCAAGCCTGGATTAACATTTAAGTCAAATGGTATTTAGTGTAATTGTCGTTATTATAATACCGTATTATCATTCCATGCTTTTGTAGTTTTTATACAAGTACACATTCTTGTCCTTTGTTAATTCAATAAACAATTTTATTCTCTCTGTGATTTATGTAAACATTGTGCATCTATGTTAAATCACTATGTAATATTTTAACTGTCTTGTGTATGGTTGCCAATATAAATAAATTGCCTATTACAGGACAGATAATGATTAACCTAGAACAAATTAGTTCAAAAGTTAATTCTTGTGGAATGTGTTTGGGACACACTCCTTAACATTTACCGAGAATTCCCAAAAACTTCAGCAAAATTTGCAATCTTGGAAAATGGCAGCAAAACAAATCAAACTTTCAAGGCTTTACGGAAGTTGAATAAATTTGAAGTTATAGCAATTTCCCTTAAACCTCACAAGTATGATTTGTTTCGATGCCATTTTCCAGGATGGCAGATTTTGCTGAAGTGGTTAGGTACTTTTAGCTATTAGCACACTAATCACTTTTCGCTATACCAAAAAGTAATCAATTGGTTTCTGTGGTTTTTTCATACCAGAAAGTCATCTTTCATAGTAAGGCAACAGTAAAGTCAGCTGGAGTAAGGGTCAATTTAAGGATTGTTCTCACGTGAACATGACACTTTTTCAAAAAGCTATAATACAGTAGAACCTTGATAACAAGACTCTCATGGGGATTATTAAATAAGACTTGTTATCAAGGTTGACTCCTTATTGAGGTTTGCAATTACATGTGATTTGGGGTCAAATAAATTAAAGATAATTTGAAAATTACACTTGTTATCGACGATGACTTGTTTTCAAGGGTCTTCTTATCAAGGTTCAACTGTATGAGTTTCTTAGTAGGCTTTCAACGAAGCTACACTATAAATATTTTTCAGGTTTGACCAGGCCAATTGCACTTTCACAAATTAAATATTGGAAACATACTCTTTATAAATAGTTGACAATTCTGTTTGGTGAACTGTATATTTAATATTTTTGTCATTAAATGGGTTGTTTTTAACATGCTGTGTTTAGCTGTGTGTAGTTGGTAGTGTGGCAAAAAAGTATAATATGAAACTCATTTGGGAAGATGATTACAGAGCTTGTAGTGTGTCACTGTCACTTTGTTAAATGTAATGAGTAATGTAATTAAATGTAATAAAGTTGTTTTAGAATTTTTAAAGTTATGTTGTGACAGTTGTTTCAAGTTTTTTCACTTATCTAATGAATCAAGTGATTTCATTGCCAGGGACGTAACTAGGCTATTTAGCACCCGGGGCAAAAACCTATTTTGGCGCCCCCCCCTCAATTTGACTGAAACTAATTCCTTACAAATCTTTTTAAAAATGTGTGGTTTGTCATCGGTACAATAAATTAATACTATTTAGATCTTAAAATGCTTAACCTCAAGTTCAAAGTACTAAGGCCTAGATATATGTGGTAAATAATTTAATACAGTATGTATTTTAAAAGACAATAGTTTATTTGAAAACGAAATCATTCAGGTTCACAAAAACACATAAGGTAGTAAATCATGTACAAGTGGGTCAAGTATTAGATAAAATTATAAAGAATTTAACTGAAAATACTTATTTTAAACATTTAATTGTTCTTAGAAGTTTCACATTTGGGCTTTTCTTGCAGCAAATGTATTTACAATCTCGCTGAAGGATAGTTTTGAGGCTACCTGGTGCTCAATGGAAATAATCGCTAGGTTTGTGTAGGATTATTGTTATCAGCTGAGTTATAAAAGTTATGAATCATCTGCTATTTGGCTTGTTTACATTATTATTGTTTTGTAAATAAATAGTTTAATTGAGTTACTTAAAATGAGTTTTCATAATTAATTATTCTATATTGGCGACGAGAAAATGCCGAAGAAAACAGTTCAGTCTCAGTATAAGAGTGTAATTGATTGTAGTAACATGTCTTGCATACAAGATAGAATGAGCAGATTTTCATTTAAAGAGTATGTGAGGTGTTTATGTCGGGTAGGGGCACCTATCCTAAACTTACCTCCGATTTGCTCGGACAGCTCGAGAGTAGTCCAGGGTTCCAGCTGACAGCCCCGTCGCTCGCTAACCGCTTCTCGATCTTCGTAGACGTTTTCTTCGTCGTCCTACACGGACACGATACTATGGTTGTATGTCAGCACAACGACGCACTGACCAGGAATATATCGGCACTAAATACGATACTTCTATGAGAACTAAAATACGTGACCAGCTTCCAGGTCTAACAAAATGTATCGCTTCTCGAATAAAAACTAAAATTAAAACTCTCGTAGTGAAATAAAATGTCGTCACACACAATAATAAAATAACGAAATGAAATGAGTCAGCGCTAATATGCCAATGAACTTCTTGGCTTTGAAATATATCTAAATAAAATACTTTTAGATAAAATAAAATAAAACCACTTTCGATAAATAAACTAAAAAGTGTAGGCTACTGCGGCACCGCACTCGCAGTGCCTGCCTGAGAAATACAATACGCTAATCTCTTACAACTAAGATGATCGTAAATAATATTAACTTTGACTCGCCAAAGTAAAACGGGGAAAATAAGATTATATTTAACGTAAGGGTATACCACAGTACTTACGTCTGACGATACTTCGCTCGATTTATTATTATCGATATTATGTTGTCTCGCACGTTGCGAGTCGAATCCACGACCTATTCTCGCCGCAGGTCCGCTGTACGTTCTAGAGGGAGGGTGTTTGGCGAACAAGCGCTCGCCATCGACTGCTTCTGCTTCAAGAAATGTCCCATGTCCACCGGTCTCAGCGCCTATCCCCACTACCGCTACGTTAGCGCCCCGAGGTCGTAGCGGCCAAGTCACGAACTAGGAGACTTGACTTGCCGTGGACATGTTTGACATTGTTGTCGAGCGCGCTCAAACCTTCGCGGCCTTAAAATAATTAAAACTAACCCCCCTCATAAAATTTGCCCATTACAAGTATAATAGTGAACAATTGTGGGAAGACTACATAGCTCGTTTTGAGTTGACCTGCAGAGTTAAGGGACTGGGTAGTGCTGACACAGAAGAACAAGCGGCTCGGCGAGATCTTCTATTGGCAAATATCGGAGAGGAGCACCTCAGGGCACTGTTGGACCAGATGTATCCAAGGGCCTGGGAGGAATGCACCTATGACGAAGTCAAAGAGGAAGCCAACCGGTTGTTCAAGCCTACAAGGACACTTTTTGCAACAAGGTTTGAGTTTGAAAGAGCTATAAGAAAAGATGGTGAGACATTTATTTTGTTTTATAACAGATTGAAGTCTTTAGATAGAAGTTGTGAATATGGAGATAGCTTAGATGAACGAGTACGAGATAGATTTGCAGTAGGAAGCAACTGTTCAGAATTTGAAGTTGAAGTCAGACAAAGATGGCCCGAGGGAGTTGATAACCGAGGTGAGCGTGTTAAGTCAACAGTAGTACTAGAGTTAGCTCAATCTATGGAACGCGCGAGAGAAGAAGTTTCCAAACATTTATGTAAAAATGAGATTTTCAAACTAAGTGACAGTAAGGAAAAGAGGAAACCAGAGGTACTAAATCGACTGGTTTCATTAGATGTTATAGATGTGGGTTTGCGCATGACCCTAGTGAAGATAGGTGTCCTGCTATTTCTGCTGTGTGCAAGAAATGTTCAAAGAGAGGCCACTTCGCAAGAATGTGCAAAAGTAAAAATTATTTTGTCAAGAGAACAGATGGTAATTTGAGAAAAGTAGATGATTCTTGTGATCAAAATTACGATGATGAGTATAGTTCTGATATTGATGTTAGCGGAACACAAATCAGATCAGTCAAGAGTAAGGTTCCCAGAGCTACAATAGATGTAGAATTGAACGGGTGTTAGAATGGAGTTTGATTCCGGGGCTCGGGTAAGTGCTATAAGTTTGTCTCTTTGGGATAAGATAAATTCAAGTGGCGAAACTCTCAAAAAGTCTGATGTCATCACTGGCTATGGGAAAAATAAGCTAGAAGTCATGGGTAAGGCTTTTGTCAACGTTACTTTACGTAATCGCACTAAGCGATTACCTGTTATTGTATTACTAGAAGATGATGTTCCATTATTTGGGATGCCATGGAGTGTAGCTTTCAATCTTAATTTGCCTAGGGAAGTAAGGGTTAGACGTATTGACAATGGAAAGACAAATAGTAAAGAGACAGGTAAGAAGGAAGAAAGTTATAGAAAAGAGTTGCAAAAAAAGAAGTTGAGGCATTAACTCAGGAGTTTTCCGAACTCTTTCGTGATGAGCTAGGAACGATATATGACTCTAATGAAGTTTTCCATCTAAAAAGTGGAACAAAACCTGTATCTTACGGGGCACGACGAGTTCCATTCCCCTTAAGGGAGGCAGTGGAGCGAGAATTACAGAGATTAGTACAGGAAGGAGTTTTGGAAGCAGTGGACCCTTCCGAAACACCGATAGAATGGAGTACCCCAACAGTTAACGTAGACAAGGGCGGAGGTAGAGTCAGGATCTGTGGCGATTTTCGTACAACCTTGAATCCAAACATCGTCCCGGAAAGACACCTCCTGCCAACCTTTGATGACTTGACTTCCAAATTAACTGATGGAAAGATATTTTCAGTCATAGATCTTCGAGACGCGTACTTGCAAATGAAAGTACACCCAGAGTCACAAAAGTAACTTACAATAGCAGCTCATGTAGGTTACTTTCGCTACAAGAGGTTGCCTTTTGGGCTTTCCTCTAGTCCGGCTAAATTTCAAAAGGTACATGGAAAGTTTACTAAAATGACTTAATGTCGGAGTTCTACTTGATGATATAATCATTTCTAGTAAGGATAATACTACCCATATAACCACTCTTAGAGAAGTTTTGAGGCGACTAGAATCAAGTGGAATAAGATCAAAACTGTCAAAATGTAAGTTCTTTCAGAAGTCTGTAAAGTATTTGGGTCATACAATAGATGGAAATGGTATTCATCCCTCCGAAGACAAAGTTGAAACCATAAGACACGCACCAAGACCAAGAAACGTGAAAGAATTACGAGCTTTTCTAGGAGCACTAAATTTTTACGAAAGGTACATACCTAATCTTCATGCGATCGCTTCGAACTTGCACAAGCTGACTGGTACGAAGACTAAATGGAAATCCACTGACACCGAACAAATGACGTTCGAAAAGTTAAAGAATATTCTGTCATTAGAGAAGACATTAGTTCCATACGACATATTGTGGCTACATAGTTTTGCCATTAATATGAATCTGCTACTTACTGTCTCAACTGTACTTTGAATGTAAAAATTATCATATGATCAGCTGACTGTTTGGACTGTTTGTAAATGTTATATTTGATTTTGATTGTAGTTCTTTCTTAATACAAAAGTGTTTCAATGTTATAATCTCTTCTTTTAATTAACTTATTTTGTGTTAGTATTTTTATATAAGGCACAAGCCTTATTTGGTGACCCCTTATTGTACTTTTTACTGCCATTAATTCAATTAGACCACAATGAATAATAAAGAATCTTCTCCAACTCCTGGTACACCAGAGGCTTCACAAATCTCACCAATTCAAGTGAAAATTCCACCATTTTGGACAAAAAATGTTTCACTTTGGTTTCATCAAATCGAATGTCAGTTTTCTCTTCATGGAATTTCAAATGAAAGAACTAAATACAATTATGTAATGAGCTCACTGGACAATGAAGTTGCAAGTCACCTTTCAGATTTTATTACCAAACCTTTGTCCCAAACTCCCTACTCTGACTTAAAGGAAAGGCTCTGCTCAGAATATGAAATTTCAGAAAATGCCAAACTAAAACAACTGACAACAGAAGTTTTTCTCGGAGATAAGAAGCCGACAACTCTTCTTCGTGAAATGAGAACCTTAGCAGGCACACAGGTAACTGATAGTTTTTTGAAAGTTATTTTTCTACAACGTCTACCTAATTACATTCGTACTGCTCTAGCTGCTTCTCAAACAAATTCTCTTGATGTATTAGCTAAATTAGGTGACCAAATAGCTGAACTATCAGCTATCGACAACTACGTTTGTGCTCATGGAGATGTAGCGCAATCTAGTGATCGGATTGTCAACTTAGAAAAACAAGTCAGTGAACTAACTCAGTCTATTGATGGACTTCTTAAGTTAAGTAAACACAACTTTCCAGCCAAACATAAGAACAAGTACTACCCTAAAGAGAGAAATTATCAAGGTGAAATTTGCTGGTATCATAACAAATTTGGTGAAAATGCTAAAAAATGTGTTCAACCTTGTTTGTTCACACCAAAAAAGAATGCACAACAGGAAAACTTCCTGCCCCGTCACTAAATGCGGCTCATGATGACAGGGGCTTTCAATCTCGCCGCTTATTTGTAACTAACTTACCCTGTGGTCGTAAGTTTCTCGTGGATTCTGGAGCAGACATATCTGTTTTGCCTCTCACAAACAAAGACAAATGTGCTGTAAGTAATAGAAAATTATATGCTGCCAATGGTTCTGTTATCAAAACGTACGGTAAACAAGACATAAAACTTGATCTAGGCTTGAAAAGAAAGTTTGCCTGGTCTTTCATAGTTGCAGACGTAACCCAACCCATAATTGGCGCAGACTTTTTATCACATTATGGTTTACTTGTTGATATAAAAAATAAAAGACTAATCGATAACAGGACTCAATTATCTGTAATTGGAATTCAAAAACTTTCAACTCAACAATCTGTATTGGTTCTTGACCCAGAAGGTAAATACTCAAAACTTATCAACCAATATCCTAATTTACTGAAAGAAAATCCAAATTTTCAAGTTTCACAGGACACAGTTTTTCACTCAATTCAGACAACAGGTCAGCCAGTGAACTTTAGAGCTAGACGTTTACCTCCAGAAAAACTTGCGGTAGCTAAAAAGGAGTTTCACAAGATGGTTGAGTTAGGCATTTGCAGGCCTTCAAAAAGCTGTTGGTCCAGTCCACTTCATTTAGTTCCTAAAACTGATGGTACATGGAGACCTTGCGGGGATTACCGTGCCCTAAATGCAAAAACAGTTCCTGATAGATATCCTATACCTTATTTGCATGATTTTAACAGCCAGTTAAATGGAAAAGCTATATTTTCCAAAATTGATCTTGTTCCGGCTTTTCATCACATTCCAGTAGCTCCTGATGACATTCCAAAAACTGCTGTCATAACGCCTTTTGGATTATTTGAATTTCTAAAAATGCCATTTGGATTAAGGAATGCTGCACAAACTTTCCAGAGATATATTAATTCTGTTTTGAATGATCTAGAGTTTACCTTTTGTTACTTAGATGATATCCTGGTAGCATCCTCCTCAGAAGATGAACATATTAATCACTTGCAAACTGTTTTTGATAGACTTAATAAGCATCACATTAATATTAATACGTCAAAGAGCGTATTTGGCGTGGCTGAGATCTCTTTTCTTGGTTACACAGTTTCTAAACAAGGAATTTCTCCTCTTCCTGATAAAGTTGAAGCTATTGTTAGTTGCAAACTTCCTGAAACCATTCTTGAGCTTCGTAGATTCCTTGGACTTATAAACTTTTACAGAAGTTCACTTCCTAACGCAGCTGCTATTCAGCAACAACTATTTGATTTGTGTAAGGGTACACATAAATCTGATAAACGAAAAATAAGTTGGACCTCAGAATCTAAGAAAGCTTTTGAGGATGCAAAGGGTCAGCTAGTCAATGCCAAACTTCTAGCACACCCATCTCCTGATGCTCCTTTGGCTCTCATGGTCGATGCATCGAACTTCGCTATAGGTTCGTCTCTCCACCAGATTTGTAATGGAAACTTTGAACCTCTTGGGTTTTTCTCTAAATCCCTTACAACAACTCAAAAAAAATACAGTACCTATGACAGGGAACTCCTGGCTGCATACCTATCTGTGAAGCACTTCCGTTATCTCCTTGAAGGGCGAAGTTTTGTTATATATACAGATCACAAACCTCTATCTTTTGCCTTCAATAAACCCTCTGATACATCTAGTCCAAGGCAATTGCGTCATCTAGACTTCATTGGACAGTTCACTACCGACATAAGGTATCTACCAGGAAAACAAAACATTCCTGCTGATTTCATGTCGAGAATAAGTGCTATTGACCTACCTTCATCTGTATCATTTGAACAAATTTCTCAAACTCGATCTCAAGATGCTGAACTTAAAAACCTGAAATCCTCAAACACAACTTCATTGATATTCAAAAATATTTTACTTCCTAATGGCTCAGAGTTGTGTTGTGACACCAGTACTGGAAGACTACGACCATTTATTCCTCAGCAGTTCAGAAAGCAGTTATTTGACTCCCTTCACAACCTGGCACATCCTGGAATCAAAGGATCTCTGGACCTTATTAAACAACGTTTTGTTTGGCCTTCCATGAATAAAGATGTCAGACTTTGGGCCAAAGCATGTGTAGCTTGCCAAAAATCAAAGGTTTGGAAACATACTACTACTGAGATTGGAGCTTACAACAACATTAATGGACGTTTTTCTCACATTAATGTGGACATAGTTGGACCCTTGCCACCTTCTCAAGGATTTACGTACTTGCTAACTATCTTAGACCGCTTTACACGATGGGTCGAGGCAACTCCTATCAAGGATATTACTGCTGGAACAGACCTGGATTGCTAGATTTGGAGTTCCTCAAAACATTACTACAGATAGAGGAAGACAATTTGACTGCAATTTATTTCAGGAATTAACAAAACATCTCGGTATCCATCACAATAAAACTACAGCGTATCACCCTGAAGCTAATGGAAAGATCGAGAGATGGCACCGACATCTGAAATCTGCATTAACGGCTCAACTTACATCTAACTGGACACAGACGTTACCAATGGTTCTACTGGGACTAAGATCTTATATTATTCCAGAACACAATGTTACTGCTGCAGAAATGACACTAGGTCAGTCCATCAGACTACCATGCAATCTTTTTCAAACCACAGAAGATACCTCAACAAATGTTCCTGATTTAGTGTACAATCTGAAAAGAAAAATTAATGATCTCAAACCAATAGAAGCCAAATACCATTCTTCTAAGAAAGTCTTTGTTCATCCAGAATTAAGAACATCCAACCATGTTTTTGTTCGTCATGATTCATCCCGAAGACCGTTGCAAGCTGTCTATGATGGCCCTTACCAAGTGGTTTCGCGATCTGACAAGTGGTTTAATATTCTTACTCCACGAGGACCTACGTCGATTTCTATTGACCGACTCAAACCGGCATTCCTCCTTCAAGATTCTATGAATGATACGACCATTAACGCAAAAAAAATTACATACAATCTAGAGAAACTCAAGTAGACAAGACCAAGGACAGAAATGAAGATGTTGACCTACAAAAAACACTGATTTTTACAAGATCAGGTCGTAGTGTTCATCCCCCGCATCGTTACGTTCCTCGTTGACACTGGGAGGGGAGTATGTGGCTACATAGTTTTGCCATTAATATGAATCTGCTACTTACTGTCTCAACTGTACTTTGAATGTAAAAATTATCATATGATCAGCTGACTGTTTGGACTGTTTGTAAATGTTATATTTGATTTTGATTGTAGTTCTTTCTTAATACAAAAGTGTTTCAATGTTATAATCTCTTCTTTTAATTAACTTATTTTGTGTTAGTATTTTTATATAAGGCACAAGCCTTAATATCAAAGCCGATTATTGTTGAACTAGCAACAGTGCCCGTTGTGGTTAAATACAACGGTCTCTAGTAAAGTAATGGTTATGAAATCCATACACCACTTTACTCACTAATATTAATGGTCCATATTAAGTACATAACATTAGATAGTTAGATTATTCATAATGGTAAACCAATTATTGCCATCTATAAAAATTATTGGTTTTTCTTTTCCGAGTCGGGTTAGCTCATTTACCCAAGCGATTTTCATAATTTTAGCCTTAAACTAAAGGTATGGACGTACCACAGATTTGCCATTAAGCATCAGTATTCATTTTTTACGTATATTTTGAAAGAATTTAAATTAGATTTTTTTTATTTTTCACTTCATTAAAGTTGTATTCTAGCAGTTCTAATTACATTACCCTATATGTTTTGGTCTAAAAACCTTTAGTGAAATACCAGCTTTCATTTGAGCTATTGATTATTAAGATCGGACTACCTAAAACACACTGCTGAATCATGAATCTACAATAATTACAATCGTTTTAGTACTTATCTGCAATCAATGATACGTAACTCTATTTTTATTTAAGTTATTTTATGTCTTGGTCTTAAAATACTTCATGGGCTTTCACTTGAGATATTGATAGTTTTAAACAGTTAAGTTTAAGATACTGTATCGCTCAATCAGAAAATATAAATTTGATTATATCTTGGATATGGAATTTAGTTTTAGATATAGTTACTTAATTCTAATTACGTTATTTTATTTGTTTTGACCTAAGAACCTTCTGTGAAATACCAGCTTTCATTTGATTTATTGATTATTAAGATCGGACGTACCCAAAGCACACAGCTAAAAAATGACGTACAACACAAATTGCTCAAAAAATGTAGTTATTTATCATTGATTTGTAGTCAAACGATCTTGCTTGCAACCTCAACAGTAACTGTCGACTATGACGGGTTTCACCTTATAAATCTTAAAAAAATCAAACTTTTATGATTATTTGCAAATCTACACAAATTAGGCTTTCCAATGACCTATTAATTAATAAAATCGGTTCAGTAGAACTGGAGATTTAATTGTATAAAGTTTAACAACAACATCTCTAATTCAGTATTTTCTCACCACTATAAATTGGGAGGTTGCTTAACGTTTTTGCAAATAACTTTGAAACGGTGAGGAAATCAACCAAAGTGGAAGGTGATATTCTGAAAGAAAATAAAATTTTCTACAAATTACTATTATGCATTTTTTGAAAATACTCAATAAACCCAGCCTAAAGTTGTCTACAAATATAAACTTGGAAATATAAACTTGGAAAAAAAGGCGTTTTAAATGTAATATTGTTTATTTTTATTGTTTTACCTGAAATATGTAATAAAATCAAACTTTCATAATTATTTGCAAATCTACACAAATTAGGCTTTCCAACGACCTATTAAGTAACAAAATCGGTCCAGTAGAAGTCTAGATTTAGTTGTACAAAGTTTAACAAAAATATATCTAATTCAGTATTTTCTCACTACAATAATTTTGGAGATCACTTAGATTGTTGCCTATAACTTTTAAATGGTGGGTAAATCGACCAACGTGGATGGGATATTCTGAAAGAGAATAAAATTTACTACAAACAACTACTATGCATTTCTTGAAAATGCTTAATAAAGGCAGCCAAAAGCTGGCTACAAATAGAAACTTGAAAACAGAAACTTGAAAAAAGCAGTTTTTAATGTATTTTTGTTATTTTTACTTTTTTACCACAAAGATTTAATAAAATCACACTTTCATAATTATTTGCAAATCTACATGACTTGGGCTTTCCAATGACCCATTAATTAACAAAATCGGTCCAGTAGAAGTCTAGATTTAGTTGTACAAAGTTTAACAAAAATATCCCTAACTCTGTATTTTCTCATTACTATAAATTCAGAGGTTGCTTAGCTTTTTTGCAAATAACTTTTAAATGGTGAGGAAATCGACTAAAGTGGAAGGTGATATTCTGAAAGAGAATAAAATTGCCTACAAATTGATACCATACACTTCTTGGAAACACTAAAAAAGACCGCAAAAAGTCGCACCCAAATAAAAAGTGTGAAAAACACAGTTTTCAATGTATTTCTTATGGAAAACAGTTTTTTTTTTAATTTTTCACCATAAATCATAACAAAAGCAAACTTTCATAATTATTTGCAAATCTACACGACTTAAGCTTTCCAACGACCCATTAATTAATAAAATCGGTCCAGTAGAACTCTAGATTTAGTTGTACAAAGATTTTTAAAACTGAATTATATATAGAATAGATGTGATGCTTGTGAACAAGGGGTTGGTGCAGTGCTGTTACATTTGATGCCGGATGGAACGGAAAGGCCAGTCAAATACGCTTCGAGGACACTAACGGAAGCAGAAAAAAGGTATGCTACAGTTGACAAGGAAGCAACGGCGTTAGTTTTCGCAGTGAAGAAGTTTAGGCAATACCTCAGTGGGAGACATTTCAAGGTGAGGACGGACCACAAGCCACTTGAAAGAATATTCGGAATGCATCGAGATCTTACCAAAGTAGTAAACAACCGTTTGGTTCGTTGGGCTTTGTTTAATGGAGTATGATTTTGAGATCCAGTACATAAAAGGACAGGATAATTGTTTGGCTGATTTTTTTTTCTAGGTTTTCACTCAAGACACAAGAAGTATTAGATCCAGATGAGAGAGAGATTCGAGCATTGGTTCAGGAGAAAATTGACGTAGTTTATCCAAATCATGAACTTGTACTGGAGTATAAGAAAGACCCAAATATGAAGAAACTTATAGACTACTTGGAACATGGTTGGCCAAAAGATACAGGAAACTTGCCACCATCCATGAAACCATATTGGAATAAGAGAGAAGAGCTGACATCAGAAAACGGTATAATCATGCGATTAGGAAGAATTGTGGTGCCACAGATTTTGAGAGAAAATGTATTGAAAGAACTCCACAAAGGACATCCTGGTATAGAGGCTATGAGATCCCTATCAAGGTATTATGTTTGGTGGCCTAATCTGAATAAGGGTGTTGAGATGTATGTCCGTAGATGCCATCCTTTCCAGAGTACCACTCATTTGACACAGGAGTACCTCTATATCCTTGGAATGTGCCAAGTGACCCTTGGGAGCGAATTCATCTCGACTTTGCTGGCCCATTCGACAACCGATTCTGGTTAGTAGGAATCGATGCTTACTCAAAATGGGTTGAGATCGAAGTTATGGACCGTACTACAACTGCTGCTCTTGTAAATAGATTAAGGACTTGGTTTTCGAGGTATGGTATTCCTAAAAAAATTGTATCCGATAATGGCACCCCCTTCACGTCCCATGAGTTCAAGACTTTTTGTAAGAACAATAACATATGCCATGTCACATCGGCGCCGTATCATCCAAAAACCAATGGTTTAGTAGAGAGGATTATTAGAACCTTCAAGAGTCGATACAGTGCTTGCAAACAAGAAGGTCTCAGCTCATCACTTACACTTTTACAAGTGTTGCTTGCTTATCGAAACACCCTACAAAAGACGACAGGACAACCCCCATCAGTCCTTTTCTATGGTAGAAGAATACCAACAGCTTTGGATAGGTGGAGGTGTAATAGCAGAGAGAGAATAGAAAATCAAGTGTGGCGACAGAAGTACTACCACGACTTAAAATCCAAACAAAAGGAGTTTTCTGCCAAACAAGAAGTGTGGGTTCAAAATGAAACGAAGAAGGGAGACCAGGAACAGTACAAGAAAGGACAGGAGAGCTCTCATACACAGTTTTAGTTGGGGGAGAAGTAAAGAGAAAACACGCTGACCAGCTGAGAGCAAGAGAAGGTGCAACTGATCCACCTCAATGGAAAATGCAAACGGAACCTGAAGATAATGAACATAGTTTCGGAAACTCAGCCTAAATTGGGTGGGGAGAAATGTAGGATTATTGTTATCAGCTGAGTTATAAAAGTTATGAATCATCTGCTATTTGGCTTGTTTACATTATTATTTTTTTGTAAATAAATATTTTAATTGAGTTACTTAAAATGAGTTTTCATAATTAATTATTCTTTAGTTTGTCAGCCTCTGTTGCACTGTCAAATTCAGTAAATATTTTTGTTATTATTTTAAGTTTGCTAAAGCTTCTTTCATTCGAAGCCACTGGAACTGGAATTGTCAGGAATATTCGTAAGGCAATATGTTTGGATATACATCCTCCATATTGTTCACACACAAACATCTCAGTATATCAATTGAATTGGCTGTTTGGATATTTGGTACTAAATTCAAACCATGATATTTGAAACTTTCTACTTCGGTTGCCAATTTGTCTCTGTCCAAATCTCAGTTTCTTTGGCATGACTATTATTCAAAACACGAAAATAATATTGCTAGTAACACGCAAAGAAACAGCACCGCAACCACATTTCGTGTCCTGAGTGTGATATAAAATATTCCCAGCTGTTGTTGAACATTGTTATTTTATTTGTTTATGTTGAATGTTTGTAATCATTATTTAATTCTCTAGATTTAACTCTTACTTATGAATTCCATTACTTGAATTGTGTTTAATAAAGCCTACTCATTCAAGGCAAACAATCTTTATTCTTCAACAATTTATTTAACACAGTATCTTCAATCATGGAAAAACAATTTGCTCCAGAAAAACTTTCAATAGATCCAAACTCTTCAACAGCAGAAATGGAATGGGATCATTGGCTCAGGACATTTACAAATTTTACTGAAGTGACAGAAGCAAATGAATCTGAGAAATTGAAACTTATCATCAAGTACGTGGTGCCTTTAGTATATACTTATATCAGTGAATGTTTTAATTTTAAAGATGCAATTGGTAATCTTCAAAATTTATATTGTAAGCCAGTAAACGAAGTATTTGCTCGCCATAAGTTATCTACTCGTCAGCAACAACCAGAAGAATCAGTTGACCAATATCTAGAAGCTTTAAAGATACTCAGCAAACACTGCAATTTTAAAGCTACTTCTGCAGCAGAAAATAGAGATGACTGCATTAGAGATGCATTTGTAAATGGTCTGATTGCTCCACACATTCCCCAGAGACTGCTAGAGAACTTTAAGCTGCCTCTTCAAGATGCTTATGAACAGGCCCGTTGTTTGGAAAGTGCACAACAACAAGCCCTCCTATATCAACCCAGCTCAAATCTCAATTCAGTTTAAAAAAAAGAAAACTCAATCGTTCAAGACGATGATACAAATAATCCAACCATAGCTGCTACTTCTGGGAGTAATAATAGATGTTTCTTCTGTGGATTCAATAGACATCCAAGAAATGAATGTCCCGCAAGAAATTCTTACTGTAAAGGTTGTGGTAAAAAGGGTCACTTTGTTAAGGTATGTAAGTCTTCCTCTCAAATAGATAAATCAAGTTTTGGTCAAAACTCAAAAATTAAACATACAACTTCATCAGTCATAAGCCACATAAGTTGTTCCTCAAGTTATCCCCTAGGTCTTTCAAAAGCTATTGTCCCAGTTAATGTGAATGGTAAAGCAGCTCAAGCCCTAATTGACACTGGTAGTACCACTAGTTTCCTAAGTAGTGACTTAGTAAATCAGCTGAAAATGAAAACCTATCCTTCTAAAATCAGTCAAGTATCAATGGCGGCTTCTGAGTTAACTTCTCAAACTAAAGGTGAATGCAAAGTTAATTTGAAGATTCTTGGTAACTCATACAATAATGTGATTTTGTGCATTTTACCCAACCTCTGTTGTGATTTGATTATAGGTCATGATTTACTCAGTCGTCAATCTAAATTAGAACTCACATTAGGCGGACCCGAATCTCCTCTTGCTATAGTATCTGTAGCTGCTGCAAATGTACCATAAGCTTCACTATTTGAGCATATTTCAAATGATTGTCATCCTATTTCTGTGAAATCTCACCGTCATACAGTAACAGATTATCAGTTTATTTCAGAAGAAATTCGCTCACTGTTGCATGAAGGGGTAATAGAACCAAGTATATCTCCATGGAGAGCTCAAGCTTTTGTTACCAGCTCCGAAAACCATAAGAAGCGTATGGTAATAGACTACTCTAACACTATAAACAGATTTACAAGTATCGATGCTTATCCAATCCCAAATCTTGAAGAAATTGTCAATAAAGTTGCTAACTATGAAGTGTTTAGTGCCATTGATTTAAAAAGCGCTTGCCATCAAATACTGATCAAGGCTGAAGATAAGCCTTTTACAGCTTTTGAAGCATGTGATCAGCTGTATCAATTTACCAGAATTCCTTTTGGGGTGACAAATGGAGTTGCTGCATTCCAGAGAGTTATTGATGGCATAATTAGGGCAGAAAATCTTAATGACACCTTTGCTTATTTAGATGACATAACAGTATGTGGTAAAACCCAAGAGGAGCATGATAGGAACCTAAAAAGGCTGATGAACGCTGCTAGTAAGTATAACTTGACTATTAATGAAAATAAATATTCTTTTTCAATGAAATCTATTAGTCTCCTTGGATATACAATAAGCAACAAAACCATTAAGCCAGATTCTGATCGACTTTTACCTCTAAAGAACTTCCCCTTGCCCACAAACGCATCATCCCTAAGAAGGGCAGTAGGAATGTTTTCCCATTTCTCAAGATATGTCCCACGATTTTCTGAAAAGATTAAAGTTCTGACAACCAGCTCTTTCCCTTTATCCCCGACGGCTATAAATGCATTTAATGAACTGAAACAAGAGATTGAAAATGCCTCAATGAGTCCCATAAATCCTGATCTACCCTTCACTGTTGAGACTGATGCATCTGACACTGTAATAGCAGCAACACTGACCCAGGAAGGAAAACCTGTAGCCTTTTTCTCAAGAGCTCTGTCTCATAGTGAACTAAAGCACAGTTCGGTCGAAAAGGAAGCATATGCAATCGTGGAGTCAGTAATAAAATGGAGACACTATTTGCTAGGCAGACATTTCAAACTAATAACAGACCAGAAGTCTGTCTCTTTCATGTTCAACTCTAAGATATCGGGGAAAATTAAGAATGACAAAATCATGAGGTGGAGACTACAACTATCGAGCTATAGTTATGATATTGTTTATAGACCTGGTAAACTGAATGTAGCTGCTGACTCTCTATCACGAGTGTGCTCCATGAGCGACAAAATGAACAGACTTCATCAATATCATGAAAGAATGTGTCATCCTGGTGAAACTCGTATGTATCATTGGATCATAAGCAAAAATTTACCATACTCCCTTGATGAGGTAAGAAGAATGACTGCTTCCTGTAAGGTATGTTCTGAAGTAAAACCAAGATTCTTCAAACATGATGGAAAATTAATAAAAGCAACATCACCGTTCGAGCGTCTTAGTCTGGATTTTAAGGGTCTCCAAGGTCCAGAACCTGGTCTCCAGAAAACTGGTCTCCAGTTTTCTCCAAGGTTTATGAAAAATTAATCTGTAATAGACTAGTATCATATCTTGAAACCATCAACATTCCTTGTAGTAATCAGTTTGGATTTAAAAAGGGTTGTAACACATCAGATGCTCTCTTTGAGGTCTCAAATTACATAGCAAGTGCCGTTGATGGATCACAGTATGCCATTGGCACCTTCTGTGATTTGTCAAGGGCATTTGACTGTGTCAAATACAATATTTTATTGCACAATCTTAAGTTTTATGGAATTAGACGAAAAGCTTATGATTTGGTGCAGTCCTACTTGTTGGGTAGAAAACAAAAAGTTCAACTGAATTACTCTAACTATTCAAGCTTCAAAAATTTCACTGAAGGTGTTCCCCAGGGTTCAATAATGGGTCCGTTGTTGTTTCTTATTTATGTTGATGACCTCTTGAAACAAAATCTTAAGTCAAAATTGGTAATGTATGCTGATGATACCACTGCAGTATTAAAAAATAAAAACCCTGACATATTAAAAATTGAAATTAACAATGATTTTGATCTTATGACTGAATGGTTTCTGGCCAATAATCTTAAACTTAACAGAAATAAAACATATTGTGTGAACTTCCATTCTAATAGCATAAAAAGTAGACGGATTGACTATAACCCGTTAGAAGGCACATTAAGTAAAATTCAATCTTGCAACCTTTTAGGAATAAAATTAGACTCAACTCTAACATGGTCTGATCATATAAATCAATTGGAATCAAAGCTTAATACAGCATTTCACGTTACTTTAGTGCTTTCAAAATTAATAGATGAAAAACTCAGATAATGGTATACTTTGCATATGTGCACTCTAACATTGGCTATGGTATTGAGTTCTGGGGAAATGCCACTGATAGTAAAAAAATATTTAAAATACAAAAGAGAATTATAAGAGTTATTGCACAAGTTAATCCAAGAACATCTTGTAGAAATTTGTTTAAAAGAATGAAGATTTTACATGTGCCCTCTTTGTATATATTGAACACTTTAATCTTTGTCAAAAAACATTTTTCTATTTATGAAGAAAAAAGAACTAACTCCCAATACAGCTTTAGGCCCTTGAGCTCTGTGTTGCAGTACCCCATACATAAATCTGCTGCTTATGAAAAGAGTACTTTTTATATGGGTCTCAAACTGTATAATAAGCTTCCTCTATCACTTAGAGAGGAGGAATCATTTAAAAAGTTCCGGTTACACTTACTGTCTTACCTGTTAGACAATTGTTTTTACAGAATTGAGGATTTTTTATCAGTCTGATTGTAGTAGACATAGGCCTAACTTATTTGTAAACTTTGCTAATAACCTAATAGTACACAATGTATATTTTGACAATTTACTGTACCTGCCTGCGTGCAGAAGCACTCCTTAGGCGTATTGTGATGTATTAAAAAAAAAAAACAACATAAGGGGGTTATGGTGGAAAACATAAGGATGGACCCCTATTTTGTCAATTTGTAGATTGTAAACCTTTTAGGGTCGGGTGCCGGTGCCGGAATGTTGTTCACTTAGGCTACATTAGAAAAATGTCTAGAACCGGCTCTGAGAGTGGACTTACCTATTTTTTTCTTGGCCTACCCCTCTTGACATCCTTTGGCCTGAGCACCTGGAACAAAACGCATACGTCAATATGATGCAGTTCTTTGGTTACAGGTGTTACATTTGCACATTAAAATAGTACACACATGGTAAAAGTATATATTTCAAATCATATCAAAACTTTTATGTCTCGCATATTACATAAGGCCGAGTATGCTTATACTTCTGTTTATTTGATATTTTTCGGGATATAAATTTTAAAAGTAGCGTGCTACCTTTAATAGACCTAGCAAATGATATCTGGCTGAGAAATCCATGATATCTGTGAATTGGATTCTTTAAAAAAGGTTTTGGAGTAACAATACTCAAAGTTATACTTTGACTATGCCCATTGTAATTTTCTAGTCTTGGTAATGTTTTATAATTACAGTTTCCTGTGTTACGGGTGTTACACTGAATGTTACGGGTGTTACACTGTTACGGCGCCCAAGTAGCAGAAAAACGAGAAAAAAATTGTTTTGATATCAATTTTAAACTTATAATAAAACTGTTATTAATATGAGTATAGTTGACAACCAGCAAATTTTAAAATAGTTCAAAAATTGTTTTACAACTATATTGCAACAATTTTACAACAATTTAAAAACTGTTTTACAACAATTTTAAAATTGACTTTGCAACAAGTTAAAAATTGTTTTCCTACAGTCACCCGACAAAGTTAACTTCCTTGTACTGTTTATAGTACAGAAAGCTGCTAATTGCTGCATATTTATACTTTGCCGTACGGTTTATACTTTGTCGTACAGTTTATACTTTGCCGCACATCAGGATTCCAACGAAACAACACAAAACTGCGTGGTTCTATTATGCACGTAATCCGTGTACGCTTGGAAATAGGTTGGCAACACTTAAAGATAATAATACTATGAGCAGCTGATTGACTATTATAACTACGATTTAACCTGTCATTTCGTGTTTATAGTTTCGGTATTTCTGAACTTTCTGGACTTTTCTTTTAAAAGTTTTTAAAACATTCCTACGATCTTAATAAACAATAAAATACCTTTAAAGCATTTTTTTTGGCGCGGAAACCACTTCAAATTACAAAAACATACGGAACTATATTCTCAAAACGCGGAGCACATTTCTTGCCGAGGAAAAATAGCGGAGTGATACAGACCGCGAGTACTACTTTCTCTAGGGCACCATTTGTGTTGCCAGCTGAACCTAAAAACGTGTTGTATAGTGTTTGAAAGACTAATTATTTATATGCTTTATAGTGACTGTAGGAAAAATATAATGTGTAACACGAGTGAAAAAGGCCTTTGCTGCACTCGAGATCATTCCGTAAATATTGCTCTCGTGTGCAGCAAAGTGCCACTTTCACCACTAGTTACACAAATAACTATTTCATCCCATGGGCATATCCTACATAAACAAAAATAATAAAGATTTTGTATGAAATGCATACCGTATATATCAGTTGAGCATTTTGATTAAATAGTTCATGAAAACAAATTTTGAGAAAAACTAGAATCAAAATCACAAAATCATCTTCCCTCACTGGGTCTTGAACCCGAGACCTCCAGTTTGTGAACACCTTACCTTACCTTTGAGCTATCTGTGGTTGTTGATATTACATGTTTTCAATCAGTCAAAAAGGAGCCGATAGTTGCAATGGTTGCAATACTTAATATTAGTGAATTTCCCTATAGGGAAGTAGCTATTACCGTAGGTCTCATGGTAAGACCTAGGCCCGGGACCGATTTACTTTTCATTTTGATGTCCCCAGAGGCCAAAAACACCATTTGTTCAAATGTTTATATATGTATATATATATATATATATATATATATATATATACATATATATATGTCCAACCACACGATAACTTGAGTAATTTTTGTCCGATTTTGATAAAATTTAATTTGAAGGTGTAAGGCGGGATAAACTTGAACCAGTTCACGAACCAGCATGATCGGACTATGGGAACGGGGGTTTACGGGGGGTTTTATGGGGTAAAAATAGGTTTTTCCCATTTTTGACCCAAAAAACATAAAATTTAGCAATTTCTTTCCAAACCATTTTGTAGAGCGTAAAAAAACAAATAATTTAGTATGTTGAAGTGTTATATGCGCCTAATGATTATGGAGAAAATTCCAATATAGTGTAAATTTTAAATTCCCATGTTATTCTTATGGAGAACAAGTAAAATGTTGTAGTTTGCCTGTTTATAAACATATTTTGATCAAATTTGGAAAATGTTTGTATTTCTTACTAACTATTAACATAAAAAAAAAACAGTTTTACCCTCCCTGATGCAGCAAACCTAAGTACTTGTTAAACTAATTCTATTTAAATAGGAAATAAATGTTATATTTTTAAGTAGACATTTTAGTGTTTAAATCCAATCAGGCAAATGGAAATTCGCATAGTCTGCAGGTTTGCTGCGGTGGGTGTATTTTTGATACTATGATTATGTTTGGGCATCAAGTTGTTGAATTGATTTTCTGGGAGTTGAGGAGGATACCGGCACAGTATTTGAATATAGATGAATTAATTAACATTGCTGATGTTATTATAATTATTGTTATATGATTAATTCATCTGCCCCCCTTAAATTGTTCAACTACTAAACATTTTCTCAAATAACTGAAAAAACAACAAAAATATTTGCATTTTTATTATTATTATATGCAGGTGTTCCATCACTGTATCTAATATCACAACTATCACAATTAATTAACGTCATCGGTAACCTATCACAAAAATCAATAACTTATGCATTATGAATTGACCTATTCAAGTAATTCAATATTCATAATGTAATAACTACTACGAAATTATAAAGCATTGTATTATATTTAAAAAAATTCTTTATAAGAAGAATTATTTAATCGCCATGTACAATGCCATCACTTTACCTGTACAATATACATAATTTTTTACGTATTTTAATAGGTGCTTTTCCAATTACTTCATTTAATTTTCAAATAAAAAATTTAAACATTATAGGCTGTTATTTAAACATGATTGATCAAACTAAAACCTATTTATCTAGAAATTAAATGCAAGCAAATTTAAAAACTGCCAAAAAAGGGATACAACCCATTAATTAAGATTAAACATAAATAATCATTGATTTCAAAATTGTTGAAACTTGTTTTTTTTAAGTTCAACAATTGTTAAATAGTATTGTAAACAATTTAAACATTATTTTAAAATTATTTATTAAAAAAAAACTTAGAATAAAACAATTTTAAAATAGTTGTAAAATAGTTGCAACTCGTATTAAAACTTATTTTTTCAAACTGCAAAAAAACTGATTGTTTAACAATGTTAAAATTGTTGTAAAATAGTTACAACTTGTATTAAAACTTATTTCTTTAACAGCAAAAAAACTGATTGTTAAACAATTTTAAAATTGTTTCAATCTTATATTAAAATTGTTGTAATATGAAGTTTAAATCAAAATATTTTAAAATTGTTATACAAAGATTGTAATACAACTTTTGACAATTTTCAACAATTTTTTTGCTCATTGGGGGGTGTTACAACTGTTACGGGTGTTACACTGTTACATCGTTGAATCAAAACTGTGTTATTTGTATAAAAACCAGTTGATGATTAATTTCACAGAAAACAATCAATATAACTCATCTAGGTAAAGCCACATACCAAGTTAGCAACAACTGTTGCAAACCAGTTACGTCTGAAACCAGTTTGCAACTGAAACAAAGCTTCTGCCCACATACGGTGTGACTGTTTTACAACTACAGTTGCGTCTATTGTGTAATCAGTGGAGTGTCAATTTAGTGCAGTTTACGTTGTTTTAAGGCCTTAAATGCGCTTACTACGTCAGACTCAGACGAAGAAGACGTTATTAGCTATAATCAATACCGAAGACAGCGAAGGGTACTGAGAGAGCATTGGGTTCACCCTTATTTGAGCAAGAATGTTAGTACTAGGCTGTTTGTAGCAGCTACAGCTAGTCGGATAGGAAATTCTAAACACTAAAAACACTATACGGCCGTTAAAATACCACCTAACACCACAAAAACCCCCGTGGTCTCGTGCAACTGAAGTCTGCAACGCAACTGCAACGTCGGGCCCACGGTTGTATGTCACTGGTTTCAAACTTTTTTTGAAATCGCATACAACCAGTTGCGTCCTGTGCGCCTCCCCACTGCAATACATTGCCGAGGTCACAAAACAGTTGCACGCGCAACTGGTTTGCAACGACAGTTGTAAAACAGTCACACCGTGTGCGCTGGGCCTAAGTCTCATGATTACCAGCTTTACATGACAAAATACACCAAATGTTTCTAGGTTAGGTACTTACATTATTTGCGTAAAAGTACTGGTAACACCCGTTGCAAAATGGCACCCAAGAATATCTCGGGTGCTCAACTGCTATTTTACATTCTGGGTTGAAGCATAGCAAATCTTGAACCTGTGAAACAGAAGTGAAGTGATGTACAGATTATTCACTGTAAACAATTCAGTTATACTTTACGGTCAAAAGGCATAGGAGGCTGTAACATTAACTGGCTTAAATTACCTTTTAAAATTTCTATATAATATGTGGTACTTTGTATGTATGGAACTAGACTGCAAGAGAGAAAGATGTTGAAATCATCAAACAAATTTGCAGACACGTGAAATTTGTTTCTTAAAATAAATGAGTATGAAAAAAGAAAAGTTATTCGATAATGTATCATTTAGTAATTTCGTTACCAACAATCAGTGCCGTATTTAAGGTACTTGCGACCGTAGACCAAATTACTTGAGCGGCCCCCATCCCTGTGGTAGAAATTCCCTACGATAGCTGTGAAATAATGAAAATGTCCCACGATCATCGTCATCATCATCAATTGTGTATGAAATTGTGTACATCTCAACATCTCCCGTGGGCTACAATCCCGGGTAAATCATCATTGTCGCCCTCGATCGCGAAGAAATCGTGAACACTGCTTTCCCTAAAACAAGGGAATATCGTCATTGACACTTGCGACCATGGCGAAATCGTGAACATCTCCCTCGGGCTGCATTTACGGGGAAATCATCACCGAGACTCAGGACTGAGGCAAAATCATGAATGATATATTTTCAATATAGTGTCAATTAATAATATTCAATTTTCCTATATTTTAATACCAGCTGATTGGTTAATTATTTATTGTTTTTTCTGTTGTGAGTCAGTTGTATAATTTAATGTTTTGTTTTAATGTTTGTTATGAACACATGAAGCTATAGTTGTTACCATAGCAACCTAAATGTTTATTATTCAATGCTGTTTATTTTCTATTCTGAATTTAATACAACACAGTTTACTTTTTTTTAACACTGTATTTTCAAGATATTTTATTTTGTTAAACATTTGAACTTAAAATGAATGAAGAACAATTTGAAAGACTCATGAATGTTTTGGCTGAAGCTCTAGGTAATAAAACTTCAACTCCTCAGATCAATCCTTTTGAACATTTTGATCCAAATAATGATAAATTATAATCCATAGTTACCAAACAAATCATAAATAATTATCATACAGTAACTCATTTTCAGAAACAAAATCACTTGTAAAACACGATAAAAATTGTAAAAACACATGACAGTTAATCTCCAATAGCACTCTTATGGACATCCGTTTCAATCGCGGATTGCTCCTCTTATAATGCGCATGCGCGAGTAAACTGTTCCGTGGATTTGTGATATATATAAGATTTGAGATTTATCTGTTACAACGCATATGAATTGTATATAGCATCCTCTGTGGTTTTAGGATCTCTCTCATCATCTAATCTAATGTGCAAGTCCTCCCCCTTACATTACAACTATAATTTATTTATTTTGCTTCTATCGGTCCAAACAAACCAATTTACATTTTTTTTACAATACTTATTCAATGTTACTATAACTTGAGGGTCAAGCCAAACATGCAATGGGACCTAATTACTAGTGCTCCACAGACGGTGTTTTTGTTAATATGCCTATACACACATAATAAAGTCGGTTTAATGCATAATACAATTATACGTTATTATTGGACTTGGGCAGAAAAAGTGTGCGAGTCGCCCAAAGTGGCCAAAGCATTATTACTTGTTTGGCTTATTTTAACCTAGATCTATCCTATGCACCCTTTTGACTTCCCTCCTCTAAAATCGATATTTACTCAGGGGAGGTATAGAAGAGGCTACGATGACAGCTGTGGGCCTCTTATTATTTCTTCTCTTATTCTTTCTTATTACTGTGGGCTGCAACGATTGCTACGAACAAGGAGGAGGAGGCCTAGCCGAGGAGGGTAGTGGTGGTGGTAAGAATCAGACAAAGAAAAGTGAGTTGACTTGGAGAACAAAGTGAGGTTAACCGGTTGCAGTCCTCCAAGTATCCGTTCCATCCATCCAACGCTTGTCACAGCTCCCATGGAACAGTTTGTTTACGCATGCGCATTGCAAAGGAGTAATACGCGATTGAAACGGCTGTTCTTATGGATACAAACACAGATGAGCAATGCCACTTTTTCCAACAAAGTTGTACCAAACACAAAACTCAAAGTAAAGCAAAAGCTGTTTCTACATGTAGCCTGATTCATGACAAATCGTCTCATAGGTTATATGTCCCATTTGGTCGATCAGCTGGCCAGTAAACAAACATTTAGCAGACGTCCGATATATCGGACCGCGGTGGCAAAAGGGTTAAGACTCCCAAATATGATGACCGCGGTTCCAATAGATCTTAATCACAACATTTTCGTAACAAAAGCTTAAAAAGACGTTGATTACAAAGCTTTGGGTATTGATGGACTTTGTTTCAAATGTGGTCGATCAAACCATCAGTCTAATGAATGCAAAACTAATCAGAATAATCTTAAATGCACTTCCTGTGGAAAACAAGGCTACGTATCAAAAGTGTGTATAATGTCTCTACTATAATAGTATAATGGTATAATATAATGGTATAATAGTATAATGTCTCTACTAAAAGAGCTCTAAAACAAACACCCTTTTGTCTCACTACACAGAAGATGAATCCAGTCACCCAGATAAGTATGGAATCACACAAATCAACGATGTAGAAGATCTTTACATAGTAGGACCAGACTCAGACAAATACATGGTTACAATCACTATCAACAACAAGCCTCAGACATTTGAAGTAGACTCTGGTGCACGATTTTCCTTAATCTCAGAAACGGACTTTGATAAACTTGGACTTTAAGTGCCACTTCAACCAACTCCTATCTTATTTCGCTCATACTCTGATCATATAATAAAACCTAAAGGTAAAGTAACTGTCTCAGTCTCTTACAATACAAAATCACTAAATGCTGATTTATTTATAGTACCTGCGGGTCATTCTGCTTTGTTAGGACGAATTTGGATTCGTGGACTTGGAATTAAACTCAGTGATGTAGACAACAGAAAGCAATCACCGATTAATACAGTTGATGTTAATTTAGTTCCGTCTCTAGAAGATATATTCGAAAAATACCCAGCAATTTTCGAAGAAAGATTCGGAGTCAAACTCCAATTCAGAGATAATGAAAAACCAGTTTTTACCAGGGAACGAGATGTCCCTTTCGCTTTCCGAGAGAGAGTAGAAAAGGAACCTACAACCCTCGAGTCTCAAGGAATAATAACTCCAGTCGCATCAAGTGATTGGGGGTCACCATTGGTTGTTATTCCAAAGCCAGATGGAGGAGTCAGACTCTGCGTGGATTACAAGTGTGGGGTTAATTCAAAACTTGTCTCATCTAACCACCCCATTCAACACATTGATGATGTCCTACATAGTCTCCGCGGATCAAGATACTTCTGTTAGTTGGATCTTCATAAGGCTTATTTGCCTCTAAAAGTCGATGAAGAGGGAAGTAAGATTCAAACAATATCAACCCATAAAGGGAATGTTCAACATGAATCGTCTCAGTTTCGGAATAAAACCAGCCCCTTCTGAGTTTAATCCAATTTTGTCACAACTGTTAAACGGATTATCAAAGGTAGAAGCATACTTGAATGATATCATTTGTCACGGAGAAACTGTCGAAGAGTGTATTAAGAACCTTATTGCATGTTTGGAATGTCTCAAGAAGAATGATCTACATCTTAACAGAACAAAATGTGTTTTCTTCAAGGAAAGTATTAATTACCTTGGTCATGTGGTGTCATTCAATAAGATTCAAAAATGGCCTAAAAAGGTTGAAGCAGTTACTCAGATGTCTCGCCCTCGAAATGTTGATGAGTTGAGACGCTTTCTTGGCTTAGTTACATACTATGCAAAATGAATTCCTGACTTCTCTTCAAAAACACATCCGCTACGATGTTTGCTTTGAAAAGGAGAAAAATTATTTTGGTCAGCTGCTGTTGAAGCCTCATTTCTGAATCTGAAATCTGAACTTTGTAGTGATATAGTTCTTATTCCTTTCGACCCATCAAAACCAGTTATTCTCACAACAGATGCTAGCCCAACTGGAATTGCTGCAATACTCAGTCATGATATCGATGGTCAAGAAAGGCCAATTGCATGCATCCAGAGCATTGACTCAGGCTGAAGCCAATTACAGCCAACTTGATAGAGAAGCTCTAGCACAGTCACCCATTTTTACATTTACGTCTTTGGTAAAAGATTCACTCTTGTCACCGATAATGAACCATTGTCACATATCTTTAATCCAGGACGTGCCCTGCCACGAATGACATCATCTCGCTTATTGCGTTATTCTTCATTCCTCAGTGGTCTTGACTACACAGTTCGATGCAAGAAAGGGAAAGACAATGAAAACGTGGATTGTTTGTCTCAAAGCCCAGTTCACTCATCAATTTCATCTGAACTATCATTCGACAAAGAAATAAACACAATCAATGCAGAAACCTTACTTTAGCACAGTGATTACCACAGAAACGATCAAATAAGAAACAGCAAAAGACCCTGAGCTACAAGTTCTTTTGTATGAACTGAAAAATAGTCGCAAAGATAGCCCTTACATGATCTCAGACAACATACTTTTCCGATCAGAACGAGTCGTAATTTCCAAACGTCTTCAAAATCAAATAATTCTAAATGAGCTCCATGAATCACACCTCGGAATTCCTAAAATGAAACAGCTTGCTAGAAAATATGTATATTGGGAAGGTATGGACAAAGACATAGAAAGATTAGTGAAAAGCTGTGAAGCTTGAGCTAAAGTTCATCACAATCCACCAAAAGCTCCGGTTCATCCGTGGGATCAGCCCGATGATAACTGGCCATGATGTGTGCCAATTTTAAATGCAAAGATTTAAAATCCGCGCCAGGCAATGGAAAAGTAGTCCAACATGACGTAACGCAGAGGAATATGAGAGAGACAAGGACTCGAACCGTGCCGTGTGCAATCGTCTCGCCGCCACTTGTGGTTTGGAAGTCTCGCAGACTAGTTGTCACGTGTGTGCGCCATTGAAGAACGAGGTCGCCGTTGTCACCGGTGTAGGATGATTGTATTAATATCTTAATTCGTGGCTAGGAAGTTAGCGTTCGGGTGAAAATTGTACGTGCATCAAATGATCGCAATTGTCAAAATTTCGCCGAACTGCAATTGGGGGTGTGTTTTATTAGTATTTAAGTCGAGACAGTTGAGATGCCGGATTGATTGTTTGCGTTCGTGGTGAAAGATCGTACATGCATCATATCGATAGCAAATGTCAATTTCTAAGCGAGTCAGATCGTCGTGACGGTATTTGAATTGTATCAATAAACGCCAGCTCGAAAAACAAGAATTAATATATCCTACACTGGAAAAAACCGTGTCGTGAAATTTCGCTCGGTCAGACAAATATCACGAGTCAGTTTTTAAATGTTCCGTCCGTGTGAATCTTTCGTCAGTGTGAATGTAAATGTGTCGACATGTGTACGTAAGTAAATGAATTGGGTTATTTATGTTTTAGAAATATCTTAGTTCTGCCAATCTGCCATTTTTTTTAATGTACCACTCGTTTTACAAGTTATAAATCATGTCTTGTTTGGTCCGAACATTTCATGTTTTATTTGGCATGTCGAAGCACAAGGTCACAAATTCAGGAAAAAACGTTTCATTAAATTTTGTCATATTATATAAGGAATTTAGGTTGCCATGGTATTCTAGTCAATTGAAAATTATTCATTAAATTGAATTGAAATAGCCTATTAATTTTAAGAGCGATGATTATCTGTGATATATTATTATTTTTGTGTTTTATGTAAAGGTCAAATTCTATTGTCGTCAGTATTACTATTCTTAACATTTTGTATTTCCTGTGTTGTAACAATTTTGAACAGAGTATCGTATTTTTTAATAGTGAGAGTTTGATTGTGTAACGTAAATGGGGGAAACAGAGTGCTCGGTCGAAGGCTAGGTTTTGATAAAGGGTCATGAGGATAGACTCCCATTAACTTCATAAAGAGTCATTATTAAATAAAAGTGAGATCACAAACCTACATAATGTTCCCTTGTTGCATTAAATTGTAAACTGGCCAGTTGATAAACAGACGAACATCTTTGGGGAGTCTAGTGACCTAAAATAAATAAATAAAGTTGTCAAGGCTAGGGTTCCCGAGACTTTGTGTTGTCAGATGAAATGCCGCCAATTTCAAGCTACAATCAACTCTCTCACTCTCTCTCTCAAAACATTAATTGTGCACAAAAGGTTATTAAGTTATATTGTTTTGTTAATTATTGTATCACCGCTCATATTTTCAACTCATTATACAACATTTTTACAAAAATCCATCTTTTCATTCACCTGTGTTTCAGCTAGAACTATTAATATTAAACTGGTAAATTTCAAAGGTAATCGGCTTAACCGAAAAAAGTATGTAAAATATACACAAAGAGTTCTGATGATAACATTCTTACGTAAATATGTTTTGACAGTGCAAGGTTTACAATTTCAGTTCATAATATTTAATATCAAGTTGATGAATTTAAGATTAATCGGCTTAACCGAATCAAGTGTGTATTAACATATTGGAGGTCATACTTTGATAAGTATCTTGAATGAACTGATTTCATTATATATATTTGCATTCAATATTTTCAGTCATCTATTATTTGAAATATTACAGTTTTGCAGAGTGGTCAATTCATGTCATAATCTTTCATCAAAATAGAACATTTCAATTCATAGAGTGTTCAAATAAACACATCTATTAGCTATTAAGAAGTGTTAGATCTAAGCTGAAGAAGGTGTGAAGGAGGACACTAATCAGATCTCTCTCGACCCCCCCCCCCCCCCTAAATGGACTTCTGGGGTATTTAATTACAAGGGCCCACTTAACATCTTTAATTCCACTGCGCACTGCTCTGTAATTATATGTCATCATTAGTTAAATTAAAAGTAAATTAAATTCATTTAAACCCCACCAGGGGGCAACTTTTTGTTGTTTTCACACGTCTATGGAATATCAAATTATATTACATGGAGGTGTGAAGTTAATTTTTATGGATGGAATGATCATTTAATTAAGTAAAGAACACTTTTAAATTTTTAATTTATTTTTTTCTTTACAGATGATAAGAGTGCATACGGTATTGATTATGCCGGTCCATAGGATGAAAATTATTTCCTCATGTGTGTAGATGCAAAATCAAAGTGGGCAGAAGTTCGCATTCTTCTAAATGCTCCTTCCTCAGCAACGACGATGGCACTACCTGAAAACATTTTCTCGGTCCATGGGTACCCCTTGTTTGGTACGTATTCCTTGATCTCTTTATAATCATATGTCATGTGATTATTGTTATTGTTTACATTTGAATTATTTACAATTTGTACACAGATTGAGTTCAGTAATAAAGATACTTTTGTTAAATATGGAAACTAGTAAATTCTATTAAACATGGCGCAGTCAAGAATAATGAGTAATTAAGGGAATTAAAAAAGAAAAGGAATATGAATATGGATTTTAATAAGCCTGAAGAGTTGAATGTTGTTAATGGTAATATTGCCACAAATTATAAGAAGTTTAAAGAAGAAATATTAATATACTTTGAAGCAACTGAAACAGACAAAAAGTCAAACAAAGTACAAGTTGCAAGATTGAAGAACCTTTTAGGGGCTGAAGCTTTAAAGCTTTACAACACACTGAAGAGAGATGCAGAAAATGAGTATGAAACAGTCTTAAGTATCTTAAACACGTTGGAAAAACACTGTGTTCCTAAAAAGAATGAGACTATGGCAATACATCGTTTCTTAACCCGTTAACAGAGAGATGGGGAAAGTTTTGATAAATATTTGATTGATTTAAAGTCACTTGTAAGCCCTTGCGAATTTAGAGATCAAGAAGATAAACTCCTACGGTCCCAAATCATAGTTGGAATTTCCTCTGCGAGTGTTAAAGAACGCCTTCTAAGAGACAATGTACCTCTAGAAAAAGTAATTGATTACTGCAGATGCGTAGAAACAGCAGAAGAAAACTTGAAGCAATTAATGAAAAATGATCAGCCAACCTATATTGATGACGTTACTATTAACAAGACTCAAAAACTACAGACGAATAAGCAAAATTACAGCCAAACGACAAATGGTAATTCCTCAATGATCAGGCCTAGAGCTTATGATAATGAGGGTGCAAGATGTTCAAGATGTGAATATTTTCACAAAGGCCAACCTTGTCCTGCACAAAATAAAGTATGCTTAAAATGTCAAAAACCCAATCACTTTGCTAAAGTATGCAAGACAAAAATTTTCCATAGCCATGAGTTAGAATCTACTGCTCGAATTGATGAAACACAGTCAGAGTGGATGGTTAACGATGAAGTGGGAGCTATAGTCAATGTTAACAGGATCAAAGCAAGTCACTGGAAAGTAACATTAAATATAAATATGCAAAGAAGATCATATAGTCCGGCACCTATAGGGGGTTGAGTATGCACTGAAAGTGTAACACATTTTGACTTTTGATTGTTGTTGGGGGCACATTGGAGATGACCAAAAGCGATGTTGCCGCCCTCTCAGCAGGTGCACAACTTAGGAGGGAGGGGGGAAAGTACAGGGGGCGCGCTCTAAAGAATCGCTCATAACTCGCGAACTAGACTCGATAGAAACATGCTATAAACGGCATTCTGTTACAAATATTATTCTCTAAAAAAATGTTATAAGAAAAAAAACCGTATCTGCTATTTAAATTGAATATTAAAACATTTTTTTTTAATTTTTTGCATTTAAACTCAAAATAACGTTTAATTATCTTATATATTTAACTATATTATATATATAAAAAATTTGGTTTTTCTTTTCCGAGTTCGTTTGGCTCTTATACCCGACCGATTTTCATGCAGGAGGTCTCGAATTGGAGGTATGCACGTACAGATTTGCTATCAAGCATCGGCATAAATGTATCTATAATCCCACTCGGCATATACGTAAAAGAAATTTGCTCCCCATGTATTTCTTATGGGAGTTAAATTTGGGTTTTCTTTGCCGAGTTCGTTTGGCTCTTCTGCCTGACCGATTTTCATGATTGAGGTCTCGAATTGAAGGTATGCACGTACAGATTTGCCATCAAGCATCGGTATAAATGTATCTATAATCCCACTCGGCATATACGTAAACGAAATTTGCCCCCCATGTATTTCTAATGGGAGTTAAATTTGGGGGTTCTTTGCCGAGTTTGTTTGGCTCTTCTGCCTGACCGATTTTCATGATTGAGGTCTCGAATTGAAGGTATGCACGTAAAGATTTGCTATCAAGCATCGGCATAAATGTATCTATAATCCCACTCGGCATATACGTAAACGAAATTTGCTCCCCATGTATTTCTTATGGGAGTTAAATTTGGGTTTTCTTTGCCGAGTTCGTTTGTTTCTTCTACCCGACCGATTTTCATGATTGAGGCCTCGAATTGAAGGTATGCACGCACAGATTTGCGATCAAGCATTGGCCATTTAATTATCTATAGTCTCACTCGGTTTATACGTAAACGAAATTTGCACTCTATGTATTTCTTACGGGAGTTATATTTGGTTTCTCTTTGTCGAGTTTGTTTTACTATTCTACCCAACCGATTTTCATGATTGAGGTCTCAAATTGAAGGTGTGCACGTAAAGATTTTACATCAAGCATCGGCATAGATTGATTCATTTTTGAATTTAAGATTACTTCAATTTAAGATGTATTTCACCAGTTATAATTATATAATCCTATATATTTCGGTCTAAGAACCTTCAGTGAAATACTGGCTTTCTTTTAATCTATTAGTTATTCAAATTGGATGAGTTTTAAGCAGACGCAAGGCAAACAACCAACATTAAACTTTTTCATAAGGGTTTTCTATGATTACAAATCAATAGCTCCAGTATTGTTCATGTTTTTTTATATGTTTTAGACTCAAAATAATCAGTAAATTATAGGCTTTAACTTTAGCTGTTAATCGTTTAAATCAGTTAAGCTCAAGATACTGTATTACTCAATAAAAAATCATAAGTTTGAATGATCATCAGATATTATATTTATTTTAACGCTGCGGAGCGTGTTCATAAACTAATGTATGAGGCATGCAGAAGATTGCAGTTAAGAAGATTCTTTGAAGAAGTCGGTGAACTTACAGATTTTGAGGAAACACAACACTTATTGAAACGGTTACAGGAGGCTACAATGACTGGTGATAGCGACGCTTCTATTTATTTTGAACTCATACAAGAAAGAAAATTTTCCTTTTACGAGAAATTCCTTGCTTTTTTGGAAGAGTCATCAAAAAAGAATGAAACATTTAAGTTCTGGAATCAGTATTGTGAAATGGTGGACATTTTGCTAGATTGTGTAAAAGCAGATCGTGATGGAAACTGGGATTTTCACATTTGTGTTGTGAAAAGGATGGTCCCCTACTTTCTGGTGTTTAATCATTTCAACAATGCTCGCGGATGCACATTGTATCTAGAAGATATGTCAAACCTACCAGATGATGTCCTGAGTGCATTCATAAATGGCTTATTTTCAGTAAAGAGGAAAGAAGGGAAATTTAATTGTGTTGCTTCAGACCATGCCCTAGATAGAGCAGTCCCTAATTAGGGCGTCTAAGGTTCAAGGTGGCTTGATTGGCATCACATCTAATGAAGCAGCTATGACAAAATGGTGCTTACTATACCACCTAAAGGCAGAGGTTACAACGGCTCTTTTACAGTTTTGTGACATGACACAAGATCCGACAGGGGATATTTTCAGACAACACAAAGAGTGGAACAGTGCCAGGATTGTTAATGACGAAACAGATGTTCAAACTTTAATACGATTTATTATCGATCATGATGACCCATTTTCTGATTTGAGCTTGACGCTGCGCAATATAGTGAGTGGGACGGCAGCTTCACAAGAGGCAGCTCTCTTTCTGTTGAATTTGGGTGACATTAAAAATCACAAATATGAGCAGTTTCAAAAAGACAGAATGGTTATAGTTTCCCCCCTCCCCCCTAAGTTGTGCACCTGCTGAGAGGGCGACAACATCGGTTTTAGTCATCCCAGC
Organism: Macrosteles quadrilineatus; assembly: GCF_028750875.1. Taxonomy (NCBI): domain Eukaryota; kingdom Metazoa; phylum Arthropoda; class Insecta; order Hemiptera; family Cicadellidae; genus Macrosteles; species Macrosteles quadrilineatus. Next base: position 97,326 of record NW_026542733.1, read on the forward strand.
AGTCCATAGTACAATGATCAGCAAAAATATTTGGTTACTCTTCCTTAAAACACTCACAAATTAATTCTTATTTTGTTAAAAAAGCAAGCCAAATATCTCGTAATTCCATGTTTTAGTTTATAACTCGTTTATTAGGCAAGATACGACTTCGGACCTAATGACCTTTATTGTTAACCACATGTTTTAGATTAAAACGACGTTCAAACCGATGTTCTATCTTTTACCATTTCGGAGATATCTGCGTTTTAACGCATAGCGCCCCCCGCCATGTTTGCCCCCCTCCCCCTAGGTTGTACACTTGCTGGGAGGGCGGCAACATTGCTTTTGGTCATCTCCAATGTACCCCCAACAACAATCAAAAGTCAAAATGCGTTACACTTTCAGTGCATACTCAACCCCCTATAGGTGCTGGACTAATATTTAAGATTGACACTGGTGCAGATGTTAATATTCTTTCCACCAAAGATCTTGATAGCTTATCTCTACCTAAGTGTTATGAGGTTCAACCATCAACAACCAAGCTTGAGGCTTTTTGTGGGTTCAAAATAAACGCAGTGGGGGAAGTAACACTGCCAGTTACAGTGGCTTCTAAATTGTACAACTTCACATTTACTATGGTTGATTCTGAAAAGGCAACGCCAATAATAGGACTTAATTCATCTATTGCAATGGGCCTCAGCAAGAGAATATTTATTGATGCAGTAAGCAAAATACCCGACGTACAAACGCTAGTTGAAGAAAATAAAGATGTATTTGTAAACCAAGGTTGTTTTCCTGAAGTACTGAAACTGAAACTTAAGGAAGGGGCTGTTCCAAGAAGTTCACCTGCCCGTAGAATACCTAACAAATTAATGGATCGTCTCAAGCAGAAGCTGGATTCTTTGGTATCAAGAAACATAATTGTGAAATGTGAATCTGGAGAATGGGTACACAACCTTGTTATAGTGGAAAAACATAAAACTGGAGATTTTTTGTCTAGACTCAAAGGAATTGAATAAAAGTTTGATTCGAGACTATGTTTTAATCCCAACTCTTGATGAAATGACCACTAAGTTGGCTAAGAAAAAATACTTCTGTGTGTTTGATTTGAAGGATGGGTTCCATCAGGTTCCCTTGGATCCAGAGTCTTCAAAACTGTGTACATTTAGCACTCCGTTTGGCACTTATCGTTATTTACGAGCACCATTTGGTCTATCAGTTCTTCCAGAGTACTTTCATGAAACAACATCAAAGTTTTTCAGTGACGTTAAGGGGGTTGTAGTGTACTTTGACGATATACTGTGTGCAGCAGAAACAAAAGAAGAGTTGTACAAAATTGTACTTGAAGTTATGAATGTGGCAAGGAAAAACCACATTCAACTGAATAAGGATAAAATCCAATACTTAGTTGAAAAAGTGAGATTTTTAGGACAAGAATTTGATTGTAATGGTGTTAAGCCTGACTGTGAAAGAATCAGAGCTATTAAGGAACTGGAAATACCTAAGAATAAGACAGAACTTCAACGAATTTTAGGCACTGTGAATTATCTTAGGCCTTTCATTCCTAACTTAGCAGAGCACTGCTCATTCTTTCAAGAGTTGTTGAAAAAGAATGTAATTTTTCAGTGGACCCCCGAACACAGTCGTCATTTGGACAAACTGAAGGAAACTATTACAGCGGCTGCTTTACTTAGTCCCTTTGATTTTGACTCTCCAATAACTATTCAAGCAGATGCAAGTAACTATTCTCTTGGTTGTTCCTTGTCCCAAAATGGGAAGCCTGTTATGTTTGGATCCAGGTCACTTACTGAAAGTGAAAAGAACTACGCACAGATTGAGAAAGAGCTACTTGCAATTGTATATGCTTTTGAAAAGTTTCATAACTTAGCCTATGGACACTTCAGCATTGAAGTACAAACGGACCATTCTCCTTTGCTATCAATTTTCAATAAGCAAATTCATCAAATAAAGAACAATCGTTTAAGAAGGTTGCGGCTGAAGTTACTTAGGTACTCATTCAGTGTGAATTTCGTTCCAGGAAATAAACTATATGTTGCAGATCTTCTTTATGTTGCAACAAATGGCCTGGCGGAACGAAACATACAAACTTTAAAGAGAAGACTTATTGCTGCTGCCAACCCCGACAAAGCTACAAAACATTATGTTCAGATATCGAGCAACACCTTTGGTATCAGGCAAAACTCCAGCAGAGTTGTATTTGAACAGGAAGATTCGGATTAGACTAGACACATTTCTCCCTAACCCAAAGGCCAAACTTCCATAAAAATCAATTGCTCCTTTTCGTGTCCGCTCTCTTAAAGTGGGGGAGAGGGTTCAGACAAGAGTTCACCTGGGAAATAAAGATATATGGCAATTTGGTACAGTTAAAGAGAAAATTAGGTCAATAGGCCCTACCATTAAATTGTTGAATTGGATTCTGGACGAAGTTTAAAACGGCACATAAATCAATTGATTTCGACTCTTGTATCCAAGAAGAAAGTAACATTTACAACACTCAACGAAAAAGATAGTTCTATTGTTCCAAGACAGATACCTAATTATAGACTGTCAAGCACCACCACAGGAGATCCATCCAGAGTCTGAATCAGATACAAATAATCCAACAGAAGTAGACGGTACTCTAAGGGAAAAAAAATCTAGACCTAGAAAAAGCCACAGAACCAGGAGAGCAAAAAGAAAATAAATTAACTTTTCCTTCTATAAAACGCAAGGTTCTATCCTATCTTAAGGACTTTGCTCTCCAGTGATTAAGTGGGGGAGAATGTTATGAACACATGAAGCTATAGTTGTTAGTTGTTACCATAGCAACCTAAATGTTTATTATTCAATGCTGTTTAGTTTCTATTATGAATTTAATACAACACAGTTTACTTTTATTTCAACACTTTGTCTTTTTAATATATTTCAAATATTCCACTCAAGTCATCTCAGTGTTTGTACTTTTTACAATGCTCAAATATATTTCTCAATCGTTAAAAGTTTATTTAATTTAGACACAATATTGGTGACGAGGATGGGTGAAGTACTTAAGCTTCAAAAGGTATAAACTGCAAGCAAAATTCAAATTAGTAAAGCTTACAATGCAATTGTACAAAATAAAACAGTGAGAGAAGACATGAGTAGTGATGCAGTCGCAGTGTGGTTGTCTTGGGACCGCGCCGAGCTTGGACAACGACACACGCGGACAACGACAAAGTTGGATAGATTAAGTTTTCAGGATTGTCATTTGCGTGCAACGTTACACTTGGACACTTTCGAATGTGTCCAGTTTCGTCGTGTCGTGCAACGCCACCCCTAGACAACTTATAAATGTGTCCAGGTTTGTCGTTTGCGTGCAACTTTAAGCTTGGACACATTTGAATGTGTCCAGTTTCGTCGTGTCGTGCAACGACGAATCTGGATATTTGTCTTAGTCTCTTGTTTTGGGACCTGACTGTACATTCTACCTGTTAAAGTCCATTGTTTGGGATTTCGACCAAGGCCCCACTAGAAAAACAGGCCATGCTGAAGGTTCATGACGTCACACTAGTGCAGAGATTCACTGCAATATTCCATAATTATGTTTTAGGTAATAAAGCTGGCTGTTTTCAGATTTTACGGTTACATTTTCGTACAACTATCCACCACTGTGACGTAGTGTTGCGCATTGTCGGTATTTTTGCATACATAAAAGTAAACGAATATTTTCTATTCCCTACGGACGGAAAAACTAACACTTGCTCGGAAAACAACACGTTTGTAGTATAAGTCTACTTTTTAATCGGTGAATAGCAAGACAACTAAATCGCTGAACGTTAATATTTCGTGCTTGGCGACTGGCGCATGTCTGGAACCGCCTTTAGGATAAAGAAAATGCATCCCTCAGGCTTTGTTTTGCGTTGTCCATGTTCGTCGCCAATCGCCATCTTATTTCAGATCAGTTGAACTATACTTTTTCTGTTTTCATAGCTTAATAATATTTTTTAATTTTCCGGATATTATAGATTAAATATGAATGAAATAATCATGACAGTATTAATAAGATTACATATTACGTAAGATTACGTCTTACGTTGTCAATCCTAATATAGTTTCGGGCGACTATTTCAAAATACCTATTTGGTTTTCAAGCTTCTTTTCATTTCACATAAAATTATTTTGGATTGGAATGTGTGTATTAAGACCAGACTTTCTATTTATTTGCAGGTAAATATTTTATATGTTGTCCATACATAACTAATATGAAACGTAGCTTTTATCTTCAAACGTGACTTAATAAAAAATAAATAGTAAGTTAGTTCAGGTTTATTTAAAAAGTATCGGTGCTATTTGCACATTTTCACACATTTTGTGTGCGACCCTGCACAAAAACGAGTCATTCGTATTTCGTTCATCTCAAGTATTGAAATATTACTGTGTAATAATGTACGTTTAAGTAGGCCTAAATAAATTCACACTATTGACACAGTAAAAATTACCAAAATAGAAATTCTGCATTTAAAAATGGTATCAGTACAGTATTATCATTTTTTATGCTGCACCATATTATAGGCCTAAGACTTGATGTTATAACGGTTAATAACATATTTTATAGTTTATTGGCCTATATTTAACATCGGATTTCCTCTACCAATTAGACGCATAATACAGTTTTGTGTTAGGCCAAAAAAGGTTACTTTCATTCAAAAAAACTAATGAATTCCACTGACAATAAATCTACTGTTAGAAATAAGTTCTTTGTGTATACATAAAACTGCAAATAAACACTCCGAACACTCTAAGATGTGGTTTTCTGCTGTAGAATGTATTTTCTAATGCTGATTTTAAGGATTTGCAAAACAAAAAATGTCATGGTCTTTACTTTATGCTCTTGAGTCTGGAGCATATTTATACGAGTGTTAAGAGGTTAGTTTTTGTACTGAATCTTATTAAAAATATGTCTAACTTAAATAAAACAATCATGTTTAAGGTAAATTAAACTATTAATCTGGAACTCTAGTTAACCTATAAAACATATACCTTGTTTTACGTGTAAATCATCTTTATTTAAAACTAGCTATGTGCCCGTTCTACGCACGGAGATAGTGTAGTCAGTTGAATTCACTGGTTAAAATACTTTCTCCACCTCACCATTGAACACTTTATCCTATTTGATATTTCCATTAACAAAAGTGCTCTTGACTTTTTTGTGAAACACTGAGTAATAAAGACATTAATGCGTCACAAACAGACATACACACGAAAATGCAGAATTTAATTAGGTAAGGAATTTGCTACGGCTTAACCATAGCAAAGTACATACAAAATTAGTAAGCGCCGTCAATGAGTGGAAACCTAATTTTTGTAAGCTATTGACGACAGATTTAAAAAAATGTAAGTTTCCCAGCCCTAAACAACACTGATTCAAGGGTTTTCCCGGTTATCAAAACTCAGGAACAATTTGATACACAAAGAATCTCCGGTTCCTGACCTGGATGATGCCAAGTTATTTAATTTCATTTGCGGTTACACATTATTGCACTTGCGATTAATTAAATCCGTTATGTAAGGGCAATTTTTTTAAATCTCACTTGGTTTGGCTTTTCTTTCAAAACGTGATTGAAATTGTTGTGGTATTTGTAAACAACATAATGTAAACATATCACTGACAGCTAGAAAAAAATTACCTTGATTCAAACTAACAGTTGTTCGTTATTTCATGGATCACGTATGTGATAAACATTAGGGAAAACTTGGGGAACTGGGGAGAAACGCACAAAATTTGGTTTTTTTAACGTCCGTCATTATATTTACAAAGTAGTGAGGCCATATTTTAATGGCTAAAGACACTCACGCCAATCCTGTGAATACATTAAAATGATTTGAATCTTGATTTTATGTACTCTCGTTTTTCCGGAGATGGCCGCGTAAAATGCCTTCTGGGCCGTGACAGACAGACAGAAATTGAAATAAGACTTGTTTCGGCTTCTTTAATGTATAACACGTAAAAATAACCAAAGAAATATATAATTCAGAGAAAACTATAATATTATTTATATAGATTTGTCAGTATTATTTGATCAATGATCATCATACGAATGTACCTCTCCTCCTCTACCTGTCCTCTCTACTATGTTTATATAGTATATTGGCTCGATTGTAAAGGTATGGTATGATTCATAGTTTTATTTACTTTTACGTCATTTTGTAACCATCATGGCAACCCACAAGGTCAATGTTACACTTTGAGTTACTTTTACATTATATAGGAATTATTAGAAATTGAGATTGTTTCGTTCATAACTTTCCAAACATTTGTCGGAAAAGCTTGGTAAATTTGGCAAAAATATGTTTAGGCCTAGCCCCTATTGAGTGTGATAGTGTTACAAAGTTTTGCATTGAAGCCGATCACAAAGAGCTTTGCTTCGCTCCGCTCAGTTATTAGAATGGAACTAGTAAACCTCTGGTTTGCATGAATCCTGTATACAAAATAATAATTTCATCCTAATATTATCGGATCACTTTATTTTAGATTATCAGGTTATTGTTTATTGACCAGAATCATCAAAGTATACATTGTTAAGACTGACTAATGATGCACTCTGATTCGGATTCCTTGACCCTTAACGAATTATTTTTACCCGCGAGTCTGTGACGTTATTTAAGCGTATAAATAAGAATAAGGTAGAAACGTTTAAGCAGGCAGGCAGGGCAGAGCCCTAGAAGAGTACTCTTATGGAGAATAAGTAAACTGTTGTTGTTTGCTTGTTTATAAACAAATTTTGATCAAATTTGGAAAATGTATTTATTTATACTATACTGTCAACATTTAACTATAAAAACACCTTACAGCCTTCCCTGTAGCAGCATACATAAAACTCGTTAAACTAATGTTATAGAAATAGGGAATAAATATTACATTTCTAAGGAGATATTTTATTGACAATACAGTCAAACAAACGTAAAGTAGCTTTTAGTCTGCAGGTTCGTTGTGGCGGGGGTAGTTATAGTTCCGTAACGGGTTTGCAAAGTATTATCCGTAGTGGATTCAAATACACGCATGATATATGTTGTCATTGTGTATCACCGCTATTTTGCTGCTTGGTTCAAATAATCCTCAAACGAATCAGTATTATTATTTCAACCAATATAGGTACGATATATGATCGTAGGGTACGATAGACTGTACATTGTGAAACAGGTTTCGTCGAGCAGGATCCATTTACACATAATAAAATAATCCATAACAATTTGACTGCTCTATTAGCTGTTTCGCCACGAAAACGTTAAAATTCTAAGGCATCTGTTTGCTTAATTTTGTTAGTTTGTCCATGTTAGAGGTTGACGATTGATACGTTTAATCATTGAAAACCCAAAGACAAACCCCCAGAAAAAAACACTCCACATATTTCGTTTCTATAAACCATTAACAAATTTGGCTTTCAGCTGCAGCTCCATATTGCAAATGTATGTTTTGAACATTCAAACGTGCCAAAAACAATGGATAGCTAATTACTATTGAAGGGCACTAAAAATCACTTAAATATTTAAGCTTTAAACTGAGCCTTAATTAACTTTTCTACGACCCTTAGCAACACGTATATTAAGCTGTAGATTTGATCCATTCATTTGGGACACGGTGTATCCAGGCCCCATAGGCTTAATTTTTTTGGCAGAATATGGTTTAAATTCAATGATTTAATGAATTTAATGATTAAAAGAGTTTTAATGATCCAGAGGCTATCCATCATGAAATTTATTTTTTTATCAATATCCATCAAACATTTACAACGACCAAATAAACATGCAATTAAATTTCAGAATTTATAATGTGCAATGTGTTTCGCGGACTATGAGTCACTACAACACAGTGCATTAGTATAGTAACAGTGTGTTAGAAAGAAGCCTTGTAACAATAAGGCGTATTCACGGCATTTCTGTATTGGGAAGCTCATTCAGAGTTTACCAACCGAGCGAGACTGAGAATTTGATGAGCCTGGTACAGTGTGTTCAAAAACTAAGAGTGTCCGGGTTCGTCGTTTGCGCGCAGCGTTAAACTGGGACACCTTTTCAATGTGTCCAGTTTCGTCGTAACGTGCAACGCCACCCCTGGACAACTTAAAAATGTGTCCAGGTTCGTCGTTTGCGTGTAACGTTAAGCTTGAACACATTTGAATGTGTCCAGGTTCATCGTTGTCTGCTTTTATCGTTGTCTGATTGAGGCGGTGTCTGCTTTTATCGTAGTCCAGTTTAACGTTGTCCAACTTCGACATCGTCCCGGTTGTCTTCATTACGGACATATTGGAACAGATTCGAAAATGCTCAATCTGAACTAGAATCTTTAGTCAATGAAGAATATATAGAGCAATTAGCAACTTAGTAGAAGTGAAATTGAAGAGTTGTACACTACAACCTAAGTGGTGTTAAGAAACAAAATCCCCAATCACGATTACGAACCAGTTTTCAGTAGGTCTACAACCCTTCTGTTACATCAAATACTGCTTTTGTTCCGTTTGATGAAGGAGAATCATTTACAAACTTCATTAAAAGATTTGAAGACTTTATTTCCTAGAAGGAAATTTCTGACGATGAAACAAAACTTTGCACATTACTTGCAGTGCTTCCATCAAAACTACATGAACAGCTTCAAGACCTAGTTTCTCCAGATGATCCATACAAGATGTATTACAAAAATGTGGTAATAGTATTGAAGGATTATTTGGAACCGTTACCTAGTGTTATATATCTTTAACAGAAATGTTTGTGCCATGTTCAGCAAGACGAATCAACGATGGATTTTTCAATGGAACTGAAGAGACTAGCAAAGGATTGTCGTTTTCAATGTGAATGTGGGAAATCTGTATCAGACATGTTACTAAGAATGCAGTTTGTTAGAGGACTTAGACATAGACATAGACATAGACATAGACATAGACATAGACATAGACATACTTTATTTGCACAAAACATTCCATACATGTCATAACATTTAGAATAGGTGCATTGTCAAAATTAAATCCATACATAAAATATTTAACATTACAACTTTTAACTTAAAATTAAACACTTAAAATAAAAAAAAAATTCTAAATTGTAGTTCTATAAAAATCTTCAATTAAGTAAAAAAGCCTTGTCAATAAGTAAATTATCTATTGTATCTTTAAATTTGGTTTTGGTTAATGACTTATAGCATGGCGGAAGCACATTGTACAATCTCAGCCCAGCATACAATGGAGATTTTTCATATAGGGTAAAACGGTGTCTGGGGAGTCTAAATATATTTTCATTTCGGGTTTCATACCTGTGATTAAAATGTATTGTTTCTGGTAGCTCATTTTTAACCGAATGTATTTAATTTAATAATTCTAGAATATACAACCCCGTTAATGTCTGAATTATTAAATTTTGAAAATGTTTCTTACAAGAACTGCGTGGATGAGAGTTGGTGATAATGCGAATAATACATTTTTGTAACCTGAATAAAGTTTTAATACCAGTAGCTTGACCCCATAAAATTATGCCATATCTTAACACTGACTCCACATAAGCATGATAAACTACTTTAATAGTACAGGCGCTAGGTGCAGTTGAGTATGCATGAAAAGAGTCAGAGATTTTGACTTTTGAATTTGGTAATGGGGACCTAGGTGAGTGTAAAACCCCATGTCGTCGCCTCCAGGGGTGGTCGACAACATAGGGGTGGGGGCGCAAAGTTGCGAAAAACGTTAATCAGAAAACCACTTTTAACTCCCTTGTTATTGAACGTAAGTAAAAGATTCATTTAAAATGACTTTTGATTTTAGTAATAGGGGACTAGCTAAGTGTAAAAACCCATGTCGTCGACTCCAGGGGTGGTCGACAACATAGGGGTGGGGGCGCAAAGTTGCGAAAAACGTTAATCAGAAAACCACTTTTAACTCCCTTGTTATTGAAGGTAAGTAAAAGATTCATTTAAAATGACTTTTGATTTTAGTAATAGGAGCCTAGCTAAGTGTAAAAACCCATGTTGTCGACTCCAGGGGTGGTCGACAACTTAGGGGTGGGGGCGCAAAGTTGCGAAAAACGCTAATCGGAAAACAGCTTTTAACTCCCTTGTTATTGACGTAAGTAAAAGATTCATTTAAAATGACTTTTGATTTTAGTAATAGGGGCCTAGCTTAGTGTAAAACCCCATGTCGTCGCCTCCAAGGGTGGTCGACAACATATGGGTGGGGGCGCAAAGTTGCGAAAAATGTTAATCAGAAAACCACTTTTAACTCCCTTGTTATTGAACGTAAGTAAAAGATTCATTTAAAATTACTTTTGATTTTAGTAATAGGGGCCTAGCTAAGTGTAAAAACCCATGTCGTCGACTCCAGAGGTGGTCGACAACTTAGGGGTGGAGGCGCATGTGCATATACTATACAGCTGCATGTAACTGACTCAGGTATACAAAATGTTTGAGCACTTTTAGAGGTGATAGGGAGTTGAAATTTGGCACGCTTCTTGGTCTTGGGCCCAAACCCATTACATTTTCAAATTTTAACCCCCCTCCCCCGAAATCTCGAATTTCCCCTCTATGTTATTATTACGGGGAATAGCGTATAAAGTGGTCGAATTCGTGTGCTTATCTGAACCGTTTATAAACGTGATAGAGACTTGAAGTTTTTTAGTATTTTTTTATTGGATCTTACATTAAAGGTGAAATTTGCAAAGTCCCATTTTCAAATTCTAACCCCCTCAAAAGTCCAAAATGGCTGACACCTGAAAACAAATAAAACACGTTTTTTATGGCTATAGCTCTAAAACGGTTAGAGCAATAAAAGATTTAAAAGAATTTAAATGATCAGAAAATAAATTTTCTACAAAACACTTTTAGGCGTTTTTCGAAAATCAAACTCCTTCACCTTCAAAAAACGCCCTACTTTCAATTTTAACCCGACCAAAAATCAATAGCATTAGCTACATTTAATGAAGTTATAGGCAAGCTGCAAGACGATGTTAGTTATTTGAGAAATAAGCTAAAGATGGCCAACGAGAGGCTGGAGGACAGGACTGATGAGTTGGAGCAATACCAGCGACGGGACAATATTCGTGTGTTTGGCATTGAAGAGAGGAAGGATGAAGATACGGATGCTCTGGTGATTGAGTTATGCCGCAAAAAACTCGGAATCGATGTTCCCAGGGACGCCATCTCACGGTCGCATCGCGTCGGTCCACTTCAGGAGTTGGAGCCTGGTGAGTTGGTGCGACACCGACCGATAATAGTTCGATTCACATCCTACAGAACACGTCGTGCAGTCTTTGAGTCGAAGAAGAAGCTGAAAGGATCTGGCATAATCATCAGGGAGGACCTGACACATCGTCGACTTCAGGTGTATCGGAGGGTCGTGTCAAAGTACGGAGCCAAAAATGTATGGACACTCGACGGCAGGGTGCTGTGGCTGAACAAAGGGGAGAAGCACTTGGCAACGAGTATGGCAGACCTTCCGCCCGAGGTGCGAAACACGACGCCGCCCGAGGTGCGAAACAAGACGCCGACTGGCCCCAGGACCAATCACCCAGATAAGATTTTATTTAATTTAATGCTAACAAATTGTCTTTCGCATCAGCTTTTCATTTTTCCAACAGTATAATATGTTTTCTTTTTCATACAAAAGCAATATTTTAAGTTAACTATTGTATATCATTACAAGACAATTATTCTTTTTTTACAGTAATACGCACCTGGTTAACTATTACTATATCTGTTTAATTTATAGGACTAATAAGTTTCGTTTCATCTATGTTATGTCTACAGTTAGTAAATAATGAGGGATAAATGATTTATTATAGTTATTTACATGCAAAGCGCTTATTTTATTTATTTTTAAAATAATTTTAATTCTTATTTCAATTTAGTATTTGTTTCATATTTCAGTTAGTTAAAGTATATACGGTACATTTGTTACCCGTATTGTATTGTTATAAATTGCATTCTTTCTAGGTAGGCCTAACATAAACTCGTTACAAAACATTGTATATTTTTTACCTGCCTTTTTTAAATATATTTATGATATATGTCTGTATCTGAATATAGTACATTTGTTTAGGAAAGCTTAGTCAAAACAAATACTGTTTTTCGTTAAATTATAATTATTTTCTTAGTTATAGGCTATACATTTTTAGAAAATTTTATTTATTTACTAATACAATGCTTATTATTTTCGGAGTCTATACTGTTTCACGTGTTTAGTAAAAAATAAATAAATAATTAAACTAAAATAAAATACAAATTTTGCTAGGAGATTCATGCAGTGTACTTCATGCATTGAGTTGTGTGAGTGGTTGCATGTGTGTGTGTGTATGTGTCAGTGATCACGATGTTTGTGTGCGCCTGTGATGTGCCTGCCGTGGCGCTGCGACCCGTAGACCTAGGATAGCTAGTCCACGTCTAGGTGCTCATCACACCGGCCGGCTTATCACTCCCCTCTCACCCCTCTCCCAGCACCAACTATCAACTGCCGACTATCTCCTCTCACTCCTTATCTCCTTACCCCAAGAAACTAAAGGCGGCACACATCAACGCCCAGTCACTGCGCTTCCATATTGATGAGGTTAGGGAGATATTCAAATACAGGGATTTTGATTTGATAGCTGTTTCGGAATCTTGGTTGAAGCCGAGTATTTCATCTCATGAGGTGAACCTCCCTGGCTATATTCTGCAGCGTAATGATAGAACCGGCAAACAGGGTGGAGGCGTTGCAGTTTATATCAGGGAGGGAATCAATTTTAAAGTTATTAACTCCTCACTTTCTGAGTACTCGGCAAAACCAGAATTCCTTATTATAGAAATTGGTCTAGCTGGAGCTGACAACCTGTTATTGTGTGTGTGTTACCGCCCACCTAGAGCAGGAAATTTTTTGGATTTTGAAAATGCACTATTAAACTCTTTGTTTAGATACAGTCATGCCTTGATCATGGGGGATTTCAATACTGACCTACTCTCGACAAATCAAAACTATGAATACAGACAACTGACTACATTGTTTAACTCTTGCAACTTAGATATACTTCCACTCGACCCTACTCATCATGCTGCCGAGTCTGACACTCTCCTAGACTTGATAGTGGTGTCAGATGCTGCAGACATTATGCATCATGGGCAACTTCCAGTTCCAGCAGTATCCAAGCATGATCTCATATTTTGTGTGTTTTCAGTTAAGGCTCCTAAACCCAAGACTAAATTTCTAAAATACAGAGATTTTAAGAACATGAATGTAGTTGACTTTATGGCAGACATTTATGAAACACCATGGCACTTAATAGAAAACTTACCATCAGTTGATGAAATGGTGAATGAGTTAAACACTACAATTATCAATCTTTTTGACAAACATGCTCCAACAGTAACTAAACGTTTGACTAAAACACGTCCGGTACCATGGATAACCCCAGAAATCCGCAGATTAATGGCTAGACGCGATTGTATTTTTAGGAAAGCTAAACGTTCTCAAAACCAAACAGAAATGGAACAATATCGTTATCTTCGAAATAGAGTGAAACAGCTTTTGAGAAACTCAAAATTAAGACACATTCGTATGCTTTTTGAAAATCAAAACCAATCCTCTAGGGTTTTATGGCGCAATGTAAAAAGTCTTGGGCTTGGGAAGCAGTCTGAACCACAGAGAGTAAATGTCCCTCTCAATGAATTAAACGCTTTCTTCTCTTCATATGGTCAAAGTATCGACCAACAACATGTTGTAAATTACATCAACGAAATCAGAAACCTCCCTGATCAGGACCTAGGACATCCTAAGTTTACTTTCAGACCTGTAGTGCAGTCAGATGTTCTTAACGCAATTCGTCGGATTCGTAGCAACGCAGTCGGATCGGATGGCATTCCAATTTGTTTTATAAAAGACATTCTCTTTGCTATACTTCCAACTGTCACATGCATTTTCAACACATCTCTAAGGCAAAGTGTTTTCCCTATTTCTTGGAAGTATGCCCTTATTCGTCCATTAAATAAGATCCCAGCCCCGGCATCTTGCCAGGATTTCAGGCCGATCAGTATATTGCCCGCATTATCAAAAGGCCTTGAAAGAATTGTGCACTGCCAAATGACGGAATTTCTGACTGACAACAACATACTTTACAGTTTTCAGTCTGGTTTTCGAACGGCTCACAGCACAGAAACAGCACTATTACGTGTGACGGACGACATTAGACAAGCAATGGAACGTCGGCAGGGTACAATTCTAACACTATTTGATTTTTCGAAAGCTTTTGACTGCGTAAATCATAATCTTCTTCTGGAAAAGCTAAGGGCCATAGGGTTTTCAAATGGTGTATTGGACTGGCTGGGATCCTATCTGTCAGACAGGCGGCAATGTGTTGTGGTTGATGACGTACGATCTGACTGGGAGACAGTTACTAGTGGTGTGCCTCAGGGGTCAATCCTTGGCCCTCTGCTGTTTGTACTATACATAAATGACCTGAGTTCAGTCCTCACACACTGTAAATACCACATGCATGCCGACGACTTACAGATTAATACGCATTTCTCAGCAAAATATATTAATGACAGTGTTCTAAAAATCAACGAAGACATTGAGAAAATCATTACCTGGACTGATAAACATGGACTTAGACTAAATCATACAAAAACAAGACCAATAATAATTTGTCATCCACGTTTACGAAACTCAATTGACTTTGACACAGTGAACTCAGTAACTATAAATGGGACAGCTTTACTTTACTATGACAAAGTGAAAAATCTAGGACTTACTATAAACTCGACGCTTACTTGGGGAGATGCAGTAGTAGATATACGTAAAAAGGTGTTTGCATCAATCCACTCACTGAAGAAGTTACAGAATTTTTTACCTTTACACATAAAGTTACACCTAGTAAAATCACTTGTCTTCCCTCACTTCACTTACTGTAACTCTGTGATCAATGACATGACTGTAAATCTCGCTGATGCTCTCCAACGCACTCAGAACTACTGTTTAAGATTTGTTTATGATCTGAGACGAAATGAGCGCATCACTCCTTTTTATGTTGATTCTAAATTACTAAAACTATGTGACCTAAGATCAATAAAAATTCTTATGATAACCTATTCAATATTAAAAACAAAATTTCCAAAATATTTTTTAAACGACTTTAAATTTGTAGCCGAAGAAAGTGTAAGAAACTCACGTTCTGCTTCAGTAACTTTGCGTATGCCTCATCATAGAACGGCAGTTTATGACCGAGCGTTTGTTGTTTCTGCTTGTCGCCTTTGGAATGATCTCCCTCTAGCCATAAAAACCCTTGATAGCCGTCCCCGGTTTGTGACAGCACTAAAAAATCTGTTTTCTGGACGTATGGCCATGGTTGGTATATCCTAGGCGTGCGCTTGGTTGATCACTGACAGGTGTGCGTGTTGGTGTGCATGTGTGTGTGCTAGTTCTTGCGAGTGTGTGTTGTGTGTGTGTGTGTGTGTTTATGTAAGGTGGTACGTTTTAAAAGTTTATTGTTTCTTTTTACATTAAATATTGTAAATAGATTATAGTATTTGTATTGTAAAGTATATGTTTAGATTTGTATAAACAGGTTAAGTGTAAGAGAGGGCCATGTGGCCCTAACTTTGCCTGACTAAATAAATCATTTTTCATTTCATTCATTTCATTCATTTAAAAACCGCTCTACTTTCAAAAATTGGTAAATTTTGTTAAAATTTGCTATGGCTTTCGCTACTTTTTACTAGATAATTATTTTATTTATTATTAATGCTTTGTACTCTCCTTAGTTTACTTTAAATTTTAATCATTGCATATTTTTTGTAGCTCCTTTACCCCTAAAATTTAAGTTTAATGTCAAAATTTGAAAGATTTTATCACTGCTACGAGGCTATAACGGTTTCTCATGTTATTCTTACGGGGAATAAGCTTGAAAGTGACTTACTTTAGTGTTAGTTTCTAAACCATTAAGAAACGTGATAGAGACTTGAAACTTTAACCCCTGGAGGCTGGACATGGGTTTTTACAATCACCTAGGCCCCTTGTACTAAAATCAAAAGTTAATTTAAATTATCTTTTACTTATGTTCAATAACAAGGTAGTTAAAAGCGGTTTTCCCATTAACGTCATTCGCAACTTTGCGCCCCCACCCCTATGTTGTCGGCCACCCCTGGAGGCGAAGACATGGGTTTTTACACTCACCTAGATCCCTATTACTAAAATCAAAAGTCATTTTTTAAATTAATCTTTTACTTAGTTAAATGAAATGGAGTTAACGGCGGTTTTCTGTATAACAAGGGAGTTAAAAGCGGTTTTCTGATTAACGTTTTTCGCAACTTTGCGCCCCCACCCCTATGTTGTCAAACACCCCTGGAGGTGACGACATGGGTCTTTACGCTCACTTAGGAGCCTATTACTAAAATCAAAAGTCAATTTAAATGAATCTTTCTTTTACGTTCAATAACAAGGGAGTTAAAAGCGGTTTTCTGATTATCATTTTTCGCAACTTTGCGCCCCAACCCCTATGTTGTCGACCACCCCTGGAGGCGACGATATGGGTTTTTACACTCACCTAAGTCCCCATTATCAAAATAAAAAGTCAATTTAATTGAATCTTTCACTTACGTTCAATAACAAGGGAGTTAAAAGTGGTTTTCTGATTAACGTTTTTCGCAACTTTGCGCCCCCACCCATATGTTGTCGACCACCCTTGGAGGCGACGACATGGGGTTTTACACTCACCTAGGTCCCTATTACTAAAATCAAAAGTCAATTTTAATGAATCTTTCACTTACGTCCAATAACAAGGGAGTTAAAAGTGGTTTTCTGAATAACGTTTTTCGCAACTTTGCGCCCCCACCCCTATGTTGTCGACCACCCCTGGAGGCGACAACATGGGTTTTTACACTCACCTACGTCCCCATTATCAAAATAAAAATAAGTGAATTTAAATGAATCTTTCACTTAGGTCCAACAACAAGGGAGTTAAAAGTGGTTTTCTGATTAACGTTTTTCGCAACTTTGCGCCCCCACCCCTATGTTGTCGACCACCCCTGGAGGCGACGACATAGGGTTTTACACTCACCTAGGTCCCCATTACCAAAATCAAAAGTCAAAATCTCTGACTCTTTTCATGCATACTCAACTGCACCTAGCACCTAGCCTATAAGTGTCTCAATAGAAACACAGTCCCTTAAATGTATGAATAAAGATGATATCGACCTAATTTTGTTATGTAAATAATTAAAATGTGAATCAGTGAATCCCATTTAACTGCGTCATCTACGTAAACCCCTAAGAATTTATGAGCTTCAACTAAATTAAAAGAACAGTTTTCCATATTTTTGTGTCTAGTAGAAAATTGTATAGTATTTGTTTTTTCAACATTAAGTTTTAACCCATTTTCTGAAAACCATTGCTCCATATCCTTTACCACACTCTGCAGAGAAGAAAACATTTCAGTTGTATTATTATTTTTGATCAAAGCAGTAGTGTCATCGGCAAAAAGAATTAGCTCTTTATTAATAGCTTTTGGAAGATCATTAATGTAAATAAGAAAAAAAAGTGGGCCCAATACTGAGCCTTGGGGAAGACCTGTGGATATAATTTCCCATGGTGAATAATGTTTGTTGTTATCTTCTAAAATTAAAGTTCTTTGTTTTCTTTCAGAAAGGTAAGATTGTATTAAAGAAAAGCAACTTCCCCCAATCCCATAATCATTAAGTTTCAGCAACAGGAGTGAGTGATCCACACAATCAAAAGCCTAGGCCGGGGCCACACTTGTAATTTTTAACCAACGAGAATACACGTGCAATTCCGTTGTGACAAACTCGTTCACGAACGTTTTTACTCTAGTGTGGCCTGCCCTATATACCGTAATGTATCTCTCAAACCCACGGGTAACGTCCGTGGAAAAAATTCAGCGAGATAAGATGAGTGTGGCCCCGGCCTTAGACAGGTCACAGAAAACACCTGCTGTGGCCTGAGACCTGTCCAAGGCCTCTGCAATCTCATTAACAAACTGAGTGAGAGCAGAAACTGTGCTTAAGTTTTTTTGGAAACCAAATTGTTTATTGTAAAATAAATTATTACTTTCAAAATAATTAACTAGTCTACAGCTTATTACTTTTTCAAATATTTTAGAAAAATTACTTAACACTGATACTGGACGGTAGCAGTGGCGGTTCCAAGGGGGGGGGGGCTACAGGGGCTAAAGCCCCCCCCCCTTGGACCCTGGAAAAATAAATTTAAACATACTTTTCGTCCTTAAAATACGCAAGGTTCCATTCTGGGGCCTTTATTATTATTATTATTATTATTATTATTATTATTGTGTTATGTCCAAGGAATGCCTTCAATTAAAAAAAATATTTTAGGAACAGAAAGTCAGTTAGTACTTTATGCTGATGATGCAAACTTGATAACCACTGCTAAATCTTTCCTTGACCTTGAAAACGCGTGTCAAGAGCAATAAAAAATTATTGAAAAATTGTTTATACAAAATAATTTATTTCTTAACGGCAATAAAACTAATCAAATGATTTTTTTCTACAAAACAAAATAAAAATGCTCGAGAAATAGATATTTTAATGGGGGGAAATAAAATAGAATCAATTAAAATTACTAGATTTTTAGGAGTTGAAGTCGACAATAATCTTAGTTGGGACCAACATACACTAAAATTGGCTAACAAAATTGCAACGGATATATGTTCTTAGAAAAATGTCTTTGTTATGTAGTCTTGACACTTTAAAAACTATTTATTTCGCAAATATCCACTCTCACATATCTTATGGTGTAGTTGTTTATGGTGGTACAAGTAAAGGCAACTTAGATACAATCTTGATATTTCAGAAGGAAGCCTTGAGAATTATATTAAATCTAGAAGACGGAGTATCAGTGAAAAATAAATTTTCTGAGCTTAATATTTTGACAGTTTATGACCAATATATCCTTGAATGTATAATGTGTGTTAGAAATAAATATAATGAATTAGATCTGCGCAGTAGTATACATTCTCATAATACTAGACATAAGAACAATTTAAACTTAACCCAACATTGGCTTAGTTTTTTAATAAAAAAGCAACTCATTTTGGCTCTAAATGTTTAAATCATTTACCTGGAAATTTAAAAAGCAAAATTAATAACCAAAAATTTAAGCATCTGGTTAAAAACTATTTGTTAAAAAAAAGCTGTTATTCAAAGGAAGAATTTTTCGATTCTAGTTGATTATTTGAGATGTTCAGAGGTATATGTAAATGTATATACTACAAATGACTCTTTTTCTAGTAATGTAGATAATGTAAATAATACTATTGTAAGCCATAGCATTAATACCCGTTTAGATTGTAATTTTTTAGTGAAGATCCAGGAAAAAAACCCGATAACTTAAATATTTTTAAATCAAACCTATGTAAAGAAGCTAAAATTAGTTTTTTTCACCAGAATATTGAACATTTGAGTTCAAAAATCGATATGTTGGAAATCACTTTGAATGAAATAAATCCTGATTTTTTTATACTGACTGAGCATAATGTAAAAGATGATGAAGTTAGCAGACTAAACATAAAAAACTATAAAGTAGATAACTATTACTCAAGAAAGGTATTTAACAAAGGAGGAGTAATGGTTCTTAGTAAAACTGAAATTAAACCTCTGAAGTGTAACATCCCTCAATCCTTTCAAAATCAAATTTTAGATGACAAACAGTTTGAGTTTTGTGCCAGTATGTATAATTATCACAAAGTAAAATTTATTTTAGTAGCATTATATAGATCACCCTCCTCTAACACAAAAGAGTTTTTGGACAGACTGTCACTACTTTTGGACTACCTTTCATCTAAGTGTGATTCTATTATAGTAGCTGGAGATGTAAACATTAATGTTATGGTGGATAACAAAGATCATAGGCTTTTAAAAAACTTGTTGAAAAGTCAAAATATGAGTTACATGGTCACATTTCCAACAAGAGTTACAGTCAGAAGTCAAACTGCAATAGATAATTTTTTTGTCAAAAACTGTTTAAGACATAGTGTGTATGTGCAAGGAATAATTACAATGCTTTCAGACCATGATGGTCAAATATTGGAGTTATTATGTAAAAATATAGAATATAATAAACCTAGTTCCACATGTAAACGTAGAAGTTTTACAAAGGACAATATAACACTGTTTAAAAACCTATTAAAGAAAGAAACATGGTTGGATGTATTTTTGGCCTCATCAGATGAGAAGTACAACTGTTTTTTTATGTCCTTTAAATACCATTTTGATCTAGCTTTTCCAAAAAAAACTATTACAATTAAAAAAAGAAAAAACTGCTGGATTACTAATGAGCTTAGAGAAAAAAGACAAGAGCTTATTAATCTTAATAAATTTGTCAGGAGAACAAAAGATCCTCATCTATCAAAATTAATAAAAGGACAAATGTATTGGTATAAAAATGAGTTGAAAAAATCTAAAATTTCTTATTATAATGGAAAAATATCAAAATCCATTAATATACAAAAAACTGTATGGGAAATAATAAACTCTGAAACAGGCAATAAAAAGCCCAAAATTAGGGAAAACATCTCATTGGATATTGAAGGTCGGAAATGTACTGACCCAAAAGAGGTCTGTAATGTTTTAAATGATTATTTTATTAACGTTGCTCAAGAAGTTACTATTAATGGTCATGATGATTTGCATATAGGGAATAATGTAAAAATAGAACCCCCAATATTTGATGTAAACCCATGCTTTAGATTTAGACACACTTGTGAAGAAGAGGTGGAAAAGGTAATTAGTTCTTTTTCAAACAAATTATCAAGTGGGTATGACGAGATTCCAATTACAATTATAAAAGCAGCAAAATTCGAACTTAGCAAAGTATTAGCACATCTGATAAACTCTTCTTTTGTTTCTGGAATTTTTCCTAATCAGCTAAAAATCTCCAAAGTCATACCGATTCATAAAAAAAATGATACAAAAGATCCTTCAAATTTTCGTCCCATAGCTTTACTGCCGGTAGTCTCTAAAATTTTTGAAAAAATTGTCTATAATCAGCTTGTGGAATATTTGGAAAACTACGATCTCATAGATAGTGTTCAACATGGCTTTCGTTCCAACAAATCAGTTACTACTGCTGCTGTGGATTTTATTGAATCTATTATTGAATCAGTTGATAAAGGAGAAGTTTGTGTAGGAATTTTCATGGATTTGTCAAAAGCATTTGACACTGTTCATCACACTACACTCTTGCATAAACTCTTGTCATAAAGTCACTTGGTGTGCATAGAACTGCATTGAAGTGGTTTGAATCATACCTGTCAGGAAGATTTCAATACGTTGAATTAACCCATACGGAGTATAATAAAGTTTCAAACGAAAATTCAAATTTTAAATTAGTAACACATGGTGTCCCCCAGGGATCTGTGTTAGGTCCACTCCTCTTTATCTGCTATGTAAAAAATATTGCACAAACACTCAAAAAAATACCACAAGACAACTTGGTGTTGTATGCTGATGATTCAAATCTGAAAGTGTCAGCGCAAACCGCCGAAGATGTTGAAATCCTATCTTGCCTAGAGTTGGCTAATTTAACAGACTTCTTTAACAATCATAAATTAAAATTAAATCCATCAAAAAGTAATTTTGTTTCCTGTAAGACTGCTCAGTGCAGGAGAAAGTTTGAACCCACAATTGCAATTGATTCTAAGCTAATAGAAATTGAAAAGTCTACTAGATTTTTGGGTTTGGAAATAGATGAGAATTTGAACTGGAATCGTCATGTGGAAAAAATCCTTCCTAAAATTAACTCAGGAATATTCGCCTTACGCAGAATGTCATATTTATGCACTGATGTAAGTGTGTTAAAAATGATATATCATGCGCATATTCATTCCCATATTTCATTTGGCTTGGCTTTATATGGGTCAACAAAAAAAGAAAACTTGAATGAAATTTTGAAGAAACAAAAGGAAGCTGTCAGAATAATTCTCAATTTGAATCCTGAAGAATCAGCAAAAGAGTATTTCAAAAGTTTAAAAATATTAACTGTATATGGACAATATATTTACGACACGGTCTTAATAGCAATTCATAATCCATTAAAACAGAACATTGTGCAGTCTCACCGATATAACACGCGAAAAAAAAATACCGTCATACCCACTCACCATAGATTAGCATTTTATGAAAAAAAAACCTTCATATATTGGAGCAAAATACTTACATAGACTTCCTATTTCGTTAAAAACTGAAAATAACATCAATAAATTTAAGAAGATGTTGAAAAATTACCTTTTTCACAAACCACTGTACTCGTTTGAGGATTTTTTAAACTTTTAGTTATAGTCATAGTATTAAGTTTTGATTTGACACTATTCTCATGTACTATGTGTGCATATTGTGAATAAAGATGATTTGACTTTGACTTTGACTTTGACTATACTTCATGTAATTTAACTTAGCATATACAAATTTTTAAGTATTGTTATTTTTTAAGTAAGTTAAATCTAGTAGGTAAGTTGATTAATGGATTATTTCATTTAATTTTTAAATAGCTTCAAGAGAGCTTTGATTTAGTTTACCATAAGATTATAATTATTTTACTTTACTTTGACACTATTTATGTATGTATATACAAGATAAATAAAGAAATTTGACTATGACTATGACTATGAATCTCATAAAACAGACATAATATAGTTTTTATTAAACTTTAAAGCGATGGCAGGAGTAGTATTAAGTCCCACATAGATAAACTTTGTGGACACTACTAGCATAACGAATAAAACAATATTACGTTACACTATTGAAAGTTGTACGCATCATCAAATTTTTACAGCAGTCAGCTGTTGTCATGCTAGGGCAAAGGCAATCGCCGAGCCCGCGAGTGAGGACGGGGAAACAGCTTATTTCCTGATGTTCCATAGTTAGTTGTCAAATTGTCTGCTAGCCACTAACTTTACATAGGCATCAATCAGCCATCAGCAGTAGCAGTAGCCTATTACCATTGACTATATAAACACTAGTGTTAAAGTTTATATAGTCAATGCCATTACTGAATTCGATACTATACATATTGTGACAGATCTATGAAATGGAGAAAAACGTAAAGTTAAAAAACGTGTCTACTTGCTTGCATGACATATAACAGGTGAAATGGGAAGTTTTAGGACAATTTGGCACAGTTGTAGCCGTTAGAAATGGCTTTATAAAGTCACTAAACGGCTTTTAGGAGATGGATTCGTAGTCTACAGTAGGCCTATGTTTTGAAATTTCATGAATGTAAGTTCGTCATAGTTTGAGTTTAAAATGTCTACTTGCTCATGACAAAGACAAATAACAGGTGAAATGAGAGGTTTTTGGACGGTTGGACACAGATATACACATTAATAATGGCTTTAGAAAGTCAGTAAACAGTTTTTTTAGGAGAATATGGCCGTAGCCTACAATATGTTTTGAGATTTATGAATGTAATCGTCATAGTTAGTTTTAAAAATGTCTACTTATTCATGACAAATAAATGGGGAAATGGGAGGTTTTGCACACAGTTCTAGACGTTAAAACTGGTTGTAGAATGTCGCCTAACGGCTTTTAGGAGGACCTGGCCGTAGTCTACAGTGTGTTTTGAAATTCATGAATACAATCGGCAAAGTTTAATTTTTTAAATGTCTATTTGCTTATGACAAACAATAGGTGAAATGGGAGTTTACGGACAATTTGCCACGGTTTTAGGTGTTAAAAATGGCTTTAAAAAGTCACCTTTCCCGGGGGAGAAACCCCGGAACCCCCTACTTTATTGGGGGGTGCTCCCCCCAAGCCCCCCCCTTGACAAGGTCCTAAAACCGCCACTGACAGTTTTTATTTAATTTACCCCATTAGGACTTATTTCTCTATCTAGACCAAAAACAAAGTGTTTAACAAGGCTTGATGATGAATACTCCCAACGAGAAAGGCGAGAAAATTTAGAGTAATTATAAACTTAGGCTAATCATGCGATTTTAACAAACTTTTGGACTCTTCCGCTAAATTAGGCAGTTCTAGGCACTCTTTTCCTTTTTTTCCTCACTATTGGGGCAAATGCCGTTTTGATCCCGAAATTGGTTTTAAGGTTGTCAAACACGTTAAAGGGATGACCAACATGCTATTATTTTCTTAACTTTATGTTCATTTTAGTAGGTTATGTGGGTATTTTAACATAAACATAAGTGTTACACTGTCAATAATAGCAAACCGAATGGAACCCAACGTAACCTGAAATAGGTCCCTTAGTTTGCATTAGCTGTATGTGCTATTAATAACAGCTGTGTCTAAGGAATAAGTCGGCCCATTAGATCTTGGGATCTAAAAAGGGAATCTTGGGATGAAAACCGCATTTCCCCCAAAAGTGTGTAGGTTCGCCTAATGAAGCTAAAAAATGCAGAATGTTGTGAACATTGCTTGAGTAGCTTAAGTTTGTAAATACTAAATTTAATTTATAGCCAATCAAAGAAACTCAGTACACTTCGGGCTCAACCGTCAACGCGTCAAGGCAGCCAACTGAGATAGAACTGAGATGCATTTTGATTTGTATTGTGACATTCCAATTATTTTTTTTAGCTAACAAATTCCTACGACGAAGAAGATGTTAATTGTGTTCCAATCGTGAATAATAACCCTATGCTTCCAACTCCAAGTACGTTGACACGTTGCAATAAAAGCCTTACTGGAAAACGAGAGCGATCCAGTAAGCTTAATTTGTTCTATAGTAGCTAAGCTGAATTGGCGTTATTTAAACATAAAAGTAACCGTCGATTCCGACGGGTTTCACCTAGTTTAATATTATTATTGTATACGACGGCGGATATTTGAACACCTTCAATGTGTGGGACACAATAGTTTATACTGTTGGACCAAACAAACTCTTATAGTATTAAAGTGTTGGATCAAACGACCCAATCCCGTGAAACGTAAAGTCTATTTCATAAGTTTACTCTACAATGTGATATTGTACTTCTGGTTTTGCCTGTACTTTTGGATAAAACGATTTTGGACCAAACGTACGGTTTTACAATTGGTGGATAGAACTACTTTGGATCAAATGAAACTGGATAAAACGATTTTGCATCAAACGAACGAGTTTTTACCTGGTGGACCAAACGATTTTGGACCATTTGAAGACCATCCAAGTATTTTAAATTTAATAGCTACTTAAACTATTCTAAAGTGTAACATACCTGAAATATAGGTATTCCTTTATGGCTGATTGTAAGTAATAATTTAATAAAAAGAAACAATAGGCATTAAGAAAAACGTAAAAACAATACCACCGTTTTTTGCACTAGGCCTGAGGCAACAGGTCACAATGATTTGAACAGACAGTAACATATTGCTGTTGAACCAGTAATTATATTGTTTGTTTACCAATAATGACTTTTTAAAAGAACTATTTATTTTTAAAAAATCACATATTTGCATTAATAACATTTTAAATGAACTGAAAAACATGTTGCTAACCCACAATAGATAACACTACGAGACTCAAAGGACTACTATTAACCTGTTCATAAAGCTAAACCTGTTTAGTTGTAGCTAGGCTACAGGATTCAGCAGATTCGGCAAGAGTTATCAGCACATTTGTTTACTTGAAAACTTGACCCTTGTACTGCACTGTTGTTCATTGCTACTCCAACAACGTGATGTGGAACAATGTTTAAACCCACCTTTTAGTTTTAATGTCTGTAAATAAATACTTTTTGGTTTTTGGTTTCTTGTGAGGGATTTTATACCAGCCGAAATTGACAGGAAAATTACAAAAATAAATTTTCTTGTTTTAAAAGGACGGTTGGTAGACCTAAAGACGGTGACACACTATCGATCTTTTCCCCGAACAAGACCCCAAACCGAGCACGGAGAAGGGAGAAGAGAGGTCGAAGGGAGCATGTTCGATAGTGTGTCAGGGGTCCGTGCACCGATCCAGACGGCGAACCAGACATCAGGCCGAGCAGGGAGACGAGCGCTCTGGAGGCGGTTTTTTGGCGAAAGATCAAAGAAAAGATCGGTCCGATGTACGGAGTGGTGTACGATAGTGTGTCACGGTACATTTTTGCCCCGTACGCCGTCGCGAGCGCGGTACCGAGCGGCCGCCTGTGCTAGCGTTGATAGTTATAATTTAATATAGCAATTAAACTCTAAAAATTGATAAAATAAATAAATGTTGGGTAATATGTTGTCGTCATATATTATGATAATTTATGATGTAATGTTGTGGTTTGTTTGGTCAAAGTTGAAAATGTAGAAATTGTTAAATCAATTATATCAATAATATTTAAGTTGAATTCAGTAATTGATGTTATCTTAAATTCTTTCAAAATTAATATGAACATTAATATTATTAAAGGCAATTAAAATTATCATTCTATAACATGTTATATCATGTTTTATTATTTTTTTAATATTACTGCCTCTGCGCTCTTACTCACACAAGCTCTCCATCTCTCTCTAAACTCCCTTTGGCCGCGCTCGGTAGAATTCGTCTGGTCTTGGCCATGTTCGGAGAAATGTTCGGAGTGAAATTTATCTCCCTTCTCCCTTCTCCCTGCTCGGTTCGGAGTCTTGATCGGGAAAATGATCGATAGTGTGTCAACGGCTTAATGGCTCGACTGGCTACCCTGGTCACAGCCATTAGTAGAGGATGAGTGAGGCAACAGTCGTTTGAAGCGTGAGTTTGAGTTTATTACAATGTAGCTTTTTATTTTGCATGAATCACAATTTTATACTTTTTAGATATAGCCTGTAAAATATAATCATTCAGGTGGTATTTTTAAATCAGGTTATTATTAATTTTTATTAGCTTTTTTGTCATACCCTTGGGATATAATTTAAGCCTATAATATTAAACTTATATCATCAGTAATAACAATAACCCGTTTCAATGTTTAATGATATAAGATCCCGACATTATACTATATTCTAGTGCACCTTTTGCTTGAATTCGAGCAATTGCAAAGTATTGCAGGCGTTATTTTAAAAGGAATAACAGTCATAATTTCCAATGACATTAAAAGAGTCGACTCAAAGATTATGGAAATACTCACGATGTACATAACAGTTCGATATGATCAACAATTCTTCTAAATAGTTATTTATGTGACACTCACCGGTTGCTCCACCGGTTGCTCCACCGGTTGCTCCACCGACGAAGGTCCAGCCACGGCAGTGGAAGGTTCGACAGAGAGGACTTCACCCTGCAGTAAAGATAATTAGTTGCTACTTTACTACAAAAAAATATACACACAAAAAGATATGTACAAAACTCTAAAATATAAATCAGAATACACATGCGAGGCCTATGCTGAGTCTTTTATTTTTTTTTTGTCTCTGTGCTGAGTGGGTATCCTTCAATTGTTGAATCCTTCGTTTAAGACCACTCAAACTTCAGCACAGAGACTATGGGGAGATTTGTAAATTGGGATCGATACATAAGCCAGAGTACAGATTACTAGCTAAATGTATCGATCTCTGTCTGCCTACATGATTATTTTAGCTTCCCAATGTGATTTAAGGGTGAATAAGTGTTAACACTCAGGGTGTCTAGTAGTCGGGAAAATCGGGAAAGTCGGGAATTAGTATTGAATTTCAAAATGGTCTTGAAAAGTCGGGATTTAGTCTTAAATTTGATTTCAAAGTCAGGAATTTTCATGATTTTGGCGCGATCGTCGTCTTGCGTTTACGTAACTACGAAAGCCAATGATGATGTCTACACGGCCTCGGGAAATGTTCACGATTTTGCCGAGATAGTGGACGACGACGATGAAGTTTCCGAAACCACGAGAGACGACGATGACGTTACCGTGACTGCGGGAGACGACGATAACGTTTCCGTGACCACGAGAGACGACGATGACGTTTCTGTGACAGCGGGAGACGACGATGACGTTTACATGATCGCGGGAGACGACGATGACGTTTACGTGACCGCGGGAGACGACGATGACGTTTCCGTGACCGCGGGAGATGACGATGACGTTTCCGTGACCGCGGGAGACGACAATGATGTCTACACGGCCGCGGGAAATGCTCATGATTTTGCCGTGATCGCGGACGACGACAATAACGTTTCCGTGACCGCGGGAGATAACGGTGATGTCTAAACAGCCGCGGGAAATGTTCATGATTTTGCCGCGATCGTGGACGACGACGATGACGTTTCCGTGACCGCGGGAGATGACGATGACGTTTCCGTGACCGCGGGAAACAACGATGATATCTGCTCGGCCGCGGGAAATGTTCATGATTTTGTCGCGATCGCGGGAGATGACGATGACGTTTCCGTGACCATGGGAGATGACGATGACGTTTCCGTGACCGCTGGAAACGACGATGACGTTTCCGTGACCGCGGGAGACGACGATGATATCTGCTCGGCCGCGGGAAATGTTCATGGTTTTGTCGCGATCGCGGACGAAGACGATGACGTTTCCGTGACCGCGGGAGATGACGATGACGTTTCCGTGACCGCGGGAGACGCCGATGATGTCTACACGGCCGCGGGAAATGTTCATGATTTTGCCGTGATCGCGGACGACGACGATAACGTTTCCGTGACCGTGGGAGACGATGATGATGTCATTGATGATGTCTACAAGGCCGCGGGAAATGTTCATGATTTTGCCGTGATTGCGGACGACGACGTTCACGTTTCTGTAACCGCTGCAGTCAATGATGATGTCTAAACGTACGGTACGCGGAAGATTTCATGATAAAAAAAACCAAATTTGCTAGTTAGAATTTTTTATTGCTGCATTATTTCTTTACTTGAAAACACCACATTATCATAATACTACTTTATGACAAAGACAGGGGTTGGTGTAGTATTATTTAGAAAATTTGGTTAAGCTATAAAAATTGGTATCGGTATCAAGAATCGAGAATCGATACATTTTGGTATCAACACCCACTAATTGTTGAAAAAACTGTCTTAAAAATTCTGGAATTAGTCTTGAAAAGTCTGGAATTAGTCTTGAATTTTATAATGGAAATAAACTAGACACCCTATAACACTGTTGTTTCATATATTATTTAGGTAGAACAATAGTTTAAAATAGTAAGCAAATGTGAAAAAAACTGGGAAAAATAACAAAAAACATCAATAACTAGTAAATTCCACAGATAGGGTAGTATGTATCAAGCATAGGGCCTATAGGTACTTTTAGTTGCATTTATGTGATTAGGATGATAAGATTTCTTCTACCTAACTGTTTGATCATGTTAGAGCTATATTTGAAATAAAAAGAATACTATTATAATAAAATTTGAGTAAAAATTACATTTGAAAAATCCAAACTTTAAGATGTTATAAATTCCAATCAAGGATAGCTACAGATTAGGTAAAAATTGAGTTTTAATCAGCTTTTTGAGTACTACAAGATACAGTAGTTTATTTATCTCCCCAACCCTGATTTACAAAAAACCCAAACCAAAAAATAGTGGAGCTAGTATTGTGTAATGGCGGCGCAAGCTGACATGGTCTCTTTGGGTACAGACCGGTCGCACGGAGCGGTCAAAAATCTGTCAAAACTGGCTGACCGGTTGCGCGGAGTGGTCAGTTTAGGGTAGTGAACGTTTGCGCGGAGTGGTCAGAATATTAGTCGGTTGAATGATTTTTAATTTTTGAAAGCAATTACAAACCAAGTGAGATTAAAAACGTTTTTCCTTACATAACGGATTTAACTAATCACAAGTGCAATAATGCATAGGGTAACCGTAAATGAAAATAGAGATTCTTTGTGTATAAAATTGTTCTTGAGTTTTAATAACCGGAAAAAAATACCTTCAATCAATGTTGTATATGGCTGGGAAACTTAAAATTTTTTAAAGCGTTACCAATAGCTTACAAAAAAGGTTTCAACTCATTGACGGCACTTCAGTGGTGGTTGCGTAAAGTGTTAAAAGTGACAACTGCAGTGGGTGATTGTAGAGGTTTACGGATTATGCTAAACTCGCTTTTCCAATGTGTCTTCTCGCCGCTATGGGCGCTATGTGCTGCAATCGCTGGACCATAGTAGATATAATACCAGAAAGATACCTCACTTTCGGCGTTTTAGAGGCTATACGGGGGCACTTTTTATAGGGGAAAAATGAGAAAAATCAGTGGCTAATTTTTTTTGCCACTTTTTTAAAGACCCGGCTCTCGTCCAATACAAGCCCATAGAAATGTTCAATACTATTAACATTTTAAATCCACATCCATTCCCATGTATATTCTCAAAATCATGCGAGGTTTGCACGCGAACTCGGGCACGCTCTACTGCTATGACGTATAAACTATGCCTGACTCCAATGAATGACTGTGAGTGTACCTAATGACCCCAATTAAAACTAATTGTCAATTTTCTCTGCCTGTCTTGTGCCAATCGGTCTGGCATCAATCTGGTTTAACCCTTTCAGTGCTATGAAACGATATATTGTTGTTTTAAAAAATCTCTAAGGGATATAGAGAGGAAGGTTATTTTTAACAAAAAGTAGCAAAACGGCCATTGGTGACCTGCATGTTCATAGGATACACTAACAACCACTTAGCTAAAAGATTCGCCCAATCCGATGATTTCGAGGTGTATGTCTAAACCCAAGGATTATGAACACCTCACTATGCCCCAGCGGTTGTAGTATATCGCTACAAACACACAGGTCACCAATTATTTGCCACACAGGACGGAGATGGAACCCGAGCAGACGAATGGCCAAGTGACACACGCCTTAGCCCTCTCGGCTATCTGTGCTTGAAGACTGAGGAGTCAAAAACTGGCATTTAAGCTGACACCACTGATTGCGAACCGATAGTGCTACAGATGGTTGTTCAATGCGTTACTAAGTAGCAGCACTAGTTAGTCATGGACTATTTAGATGATATTTTTCAGTTGAAACACAACAGTGATCATAAATGTGTCCCAGAGACTTTGCTGCAAAATATTATTTTCCTTAAAATGGCTATAAGTCAAGTTATAACGATAACCTCGTCCAACTAAATCAAAGTTAAATTCAATGTTACATTGTAAACTATATGTATTTTGATATTATATGATATTTTGGTTTCAAACAATGCTATCAGAACATAAAAAATTTTAGGAAAACTGGGAAAATTATAACAAAAACTAACTTTTATTTAATGTTTACTATAAATACTGGGATTTATCTTTGTTATATATTTTCTTATTGTCTTATTATTCAAAATTAGCCTAATTATTAAAATAGTGACAATATTACAGTTAAAATTCAACAACAGTTAATGGAATTGAAAGTCTTACAAAAAAGTCTTACAAAATACGAATTATTGACCTAGCACTGAAAGGGTTAAACTGGTCTGTCTAGGGCAGTAATGATTCTACCGTATCATCACTCACTCTTCCACCTGGATCTTCTTGTTTTGGTAAGTCTTTGACATGTAAGCCTAGTAGTAATAAGTTGTCGCGTGTCGGGTCATGGGATCAATTGGTTGCGTAATTGATGTTTGTACTCATACTCTGTATTTCTTTTAACTTAGGAGTGTAGCTAATATTCTGAGTCCATTTTTTTTAAACACTTGGCTGAATTTGGTCACTAAGGAACTTGTAAAAAATATATACAAGTTATTTTTTAAAAACTTAGCCAAATTTTACTCATTCGGGGAGTTTGAGTCAAAAGTGTGTACAAGTTATTTTTTCAAAACTTAGCCGAATTTCACTCACTATATAATATTTTCAAGTTACTTTTAACATAGGTAACACTCACTCTGTATAAATGTAGACTCAGCATTCTGCTAAAAAGTATTTTTTATTTAAGATTTAGAATTTAGTTTTGATTTAGAAAATTACAATTGCCAAATCTTACTGTATGAAATTGTTTTGAATATTAAAATTTAAAATTCTGATTTAAATTATTATTTCTCATTAATTAAAAGTTTTAAAATGTAATTTCTACTATATAAAAGATGCCAACTTTGTTTTTTAGTTACATGTCAACTGTGTGCTGCTTCTCTATCAAAAAAAGTAACTTATTTTGTTATTACTATTTTTAAGCGAGTCAAAAATATATACAAGTTTATTTTAAAAACTTAGCCGAATTTTACTCACTAGGGGAGTTTGAGTCAAAAATATATACAAGTTATTTTTTTTTAACTTAGCAGAATTTCACTCACCGGGGACTTTGAGTCAAAAGTGTGTACAAGTTATTTTTTTAAAACTTAGCCGAATTTTACTCACCGGGGACTTTGAGTCAAAAGTGTGTACAAGTTTTTTTTTAACACTTAGCTGAATTTTACTCACTAGTGTACAAGTTATTTTTTCAAAACTTAGCTGAATTCAGACACCGAGGGAGTTTGAGTCGAAACTTTGGCCATGTCCAATTAAAATAACTTAGCTGAAATTCAATCTCTATATAATTTTTTCATAGGTAGTCTTTTCTATATAACTAACACTAACTCTGTATAAATGTAGACTCACTATTCTGCTAAAAAGTGTTTTTATTTAAGATTTAGGTTTTTGTTTTGATTTAGAAAATTTCAATTGCCAAATCTTATTGTATGAAATTGTTTTGAATATTAAAATTTAGAATTATGATTAGAATTATTATTTCTCATTAATTGAAATTGTAAAAATGTAATTTCTACTATATAGAAGATGCCAACCTATTTTTTAATTACATATATAAAAATGAAGACTACATGTCAACATTGCTCTGCATCGCTCTCCAAAAAAAGCAACCTGATCCGCCATTACAAGTTAATACATCAAATGAAGGTATGTAAACTATGTGATTTAATCTGTGATAGTAACATTGCTCTTAAATCTCATATATTACAAAGTCACAAGACTTGTAATTTCTGTAAAAGAAATGTTGTTGGTCATTTTAAAAGACATGTAAATTCTTGTAACAAATGTACAATGATTAAATACATATACAATGATATACATGATTAAATTTGTCGGCGAATCGATTAAAACTGAACTTAAAAAAACTCTTCAGTCTTGTCCTCTACCGATAAAATGGACTTCTCCTTTAATAAGGAGAATCAAATTTATAAAATATTCAATGGATCAAAATGGGAAATTAGTTAATGAAAAAGAA
The DNA here is from genome assembly GCF_028750875.1 of Macrosteles quadrilineatus. Lineage (NCBI taxonomy): Eukaryota > Metazoa > Arthropoda > Insecta > Hemiptera > Cicadellidae > Macrosteles > Macrosteles quadrilineatus. Next base: position 130,327 of record NW_026542733.1, read on the forward strand.
TGTAATGCAGATTTTAGAAGCCTTACTATCCTAACCATTGACAAAAGAGATTTAAAACCTCAAATTGAAAATGCTCTTTTAAAGATTGACACTTCCATGCACAAATACCAAGCCTATGGTAGTGGATGGATATATGACTATACTAAATATTGGCAGTTACATGTTTACAAGTATAAGCCCCTAACTCCAAAGTCATACATTCCGACACCAAAAAGCATTCAAACGAAACATGCAGTTTTAAATATAAAAAATTTGGACAATAAATGCTTCCTTTTGGTCAATTTTAGCAGCTTTATATCCAAGGAATGCTAAAAATGCTGAAAGGGTCTCTAACTATGCACCCTACGTAGGTCAGTTGAACATGACAAATATAAAATATCCCGTAAAAATATCTGATATAGATAAATTTGAAAGACAAAATAATATAAGTGTTAATGTATTTAGAGTTGAAGACCAGAAATGTATATATCCATTAAGAAGAACCAAACTGAATAGTAATACTCACATAGATCTATTATTATTACGACGAGGTCGTAAATCGCATTACTGTTTAATTCGTGATTTTGATAGGTTAATGCTACGGTCTACAAAAGATAACAATAAGAAGTATTTTTGCAAGTTGTGTTTGCAACATTTTTACACTAATGATAAATTGGAGCGTCATATAACATATTGTAAAAACTTTGATGTTCAACGAGTGGAAATGTCTAAACAAGATACATTAAAATTTAAAAATTATAAATATCAACTTAAAGCCCCATATGTAATTTATGCGGATTTTGAATGCTTTATAAACTCTAACAACCATATTCCATCTGGATTTTCATTTGTTGTAGTGAGAGATTCTAAGATTATTTCTGAAGAGTTATATAGTGGCGAAAATGTTATGGACGTGTTTTTCGAAAGGTTATTTGAGACTTATTATTATATTAAAAATCAAATGGCAATATATATTCCTCTTGTAATGACTCCAGAGCAAGAGGCATCTTTTCAAAACTCAACACATTGTGAAAAGCGGCAAAATTTAGGGGCGGCAGATTAAAAAAATTAAAATAATTTTTTTTTACATGCAATATTATTTTCCTTACAAATTCAAGTATACATGTCATTTAAATAAAGCTTTTAGAATATTCATACATTCTTATTTTCTATTTCGACATACGTATTATTACACAATCTAATATGTACAATCGCATTGCGCCAACACGCAGCGAGCGGCGATCTGGTGTTGGCAACACTGGAAGCTGGCGACTCTCAGGCGGGCTGCAGCTGGTGGATGTACGACCAGGAGCGGCAGCCACGACGCCGACGTTGACAGCCGACAGCCCCCTCCCCACCACTGACACTTACACTACCATACAGTCAGTCGGTGGTACAGGGTAGCGTAGTGCACAAAGCGGCACGGTGTTTATCAGTTGTTTTAGTCGGCTAGTTGAATGTTATTTGTATTTCGAGTCTGCAGGCAAGCATAATTAATTTGGGGTTATTCTAGTTGTAGGCTTACCTTTACGATCCAATAATTTTATTTTGTAGAGACCTAGGTTTCAACGTTTCAACGTCGGAACGTCATCATCAGTCCTAATTACTCTTCTAGGCTAAGCTATAAACATTATTTTTCAACTCTATTTTTGAGATTTTGTCAAGTTAGTTAAAAACACATTTACTGCACAGTAACATTGATATTTACAAAAGCACAAACGAAGAGAACACTGATACATGGCCATGATCATTACTAAGTACACCTAACCTCCAACGTTGGGGAAGAGTGACAGGATTCTAGCATGGTCGTTATCATTCCATAGAGTTTTGTTTTTTGTAGTCAGGTGTTTGATGTTATTTTATATATACATATACATATATATACATATATAAGGGGCGGCATGAGGACTTGTAGCCTACAGGCGGCATAAAGGTAAATCCGGCCCTGAGGGATAGGGAAGAAGCTAAGCTGAAAAATATGATTATATCACACCACCACCTACAATACAGTTAAATAAAACATGTATAAGTATTACTAACCAACACCTACAATTCAGTTAAATAAAAACACGCAAGTATTAGTAAGCACTAAACCTACACCACCTGCCACACAGTTATATAAGACACGCACGCACTAGTAATCGCTAAAACTACAACCACCTAAAATACCGTTATTCAAGACACACACGTATCAGTAACATCTACACTACAACACATTAAATACCGTTATTTAAGACACAAACGTATTTATAACCTCTACACCACAACAACCTAAAATTCCGTTATTCAAGTCACACGTATTAGTCACTACTTAAACTGCAACACCTGAAATATAGTTATATAAAACACAAACGTATTGTTAACCTATTTACACATGCTGTGGGCGAACCACAGTTAAGGATCGGGGAGTGCTGTGGGCGGACCACAGTTAAGGATAGGTTGTTATTGCTAAGAGCTGTGGGCGAACCAAAGGGAATTATCGCTAACTACAGCTAATTGCCGTGGACGAACCACAGGGATTTATCGCTAACTATAACTAAATGCTGTGGGCGAACCACAGGGAAAGGGAATTATCGCTAACTGTAACTAATTTCCGTGGGCGAACCACAGAGATTAAAGCTAACTATAGCTAAATGCTGTGGGCGAACCACAGGGAACTATCGCTAGCTAAAGCTAAGTGCTGTGGGCGAACCACAGATAGGATCGGAGGATGCTGCGGGCGAACCACAGGGAAAGGTTATTACCACTAACTATAACTAATTGCTGTGGGCGAACCACAGAGAATTATCCCTAACTATAACTAATTTCCGCGGGCTCCTTTAGCTTTCTTTAGCTTTCTTTAGCACCTCTAAAGCTTGCTTTTCTTCTTCATATAACCATTTTAGAGGAATGTAAGAATATAACTTTGGTCTTAAACCACAATATTCATACATAATATGACCATCTAATTCGTCTTTAAACTTGCCAGTAACTTTTTTATTTTTATCAGAGTATAAGAAATGGTCTTTACTATATCCAGAGGTATCAAAATACTGCAAGTCATATTCTATTTCCTTGTAAAAGTCCTCTGTAACTATAGAATACATTAAAGAATCTGTATCAGTCATTAGAAATCTTTTGTTCTTAAATTTTGACATATAATTATAGTGAAAATTATACATTATTACTTTACTTATATCCAAAATTGCCATGCCTAAATATATAGGTTTATTAAACTTTACAACTAATTTATTCAAATGTATAGCATGTAAATTGTTATCAAACTTTTTGCTACAATCAAACCTTGGATTAGTGACATATTTTGTTAATAGTGACTCATCCTTGAGATATATATCACGAAACTTGCGTTGATTCATAATTGTTCGACCAAAGAGACTATTATTTAACAATTTGTAAAAGTCTTTTTCGAAATCATTTTTAGCACTTTTTCGTTTTTCAATATTAAAATTAATATAGGGTGCAAGCCATTTAGACTGTCTAAATTTTAAAATTCTATGGTATTTTGTAACAATCAAACCATATTCCTCATATTTTTGTAATGCTTTATAATGTAAAATATATTTAGTTTTGTCATTTAAATTAGGTATTAATTTGCCATTCATTTTCTCAGGTGCTAATGGATAGTCATTATGTAAATCATGTAAGCTTTTATCATATTTTAAATCAACTTCTAAAATACATCCAAACTCATCATGTTGATTATTTTTGTAGTCTATCTCATTCGTCCAACGAAATCCATCCACGGGTAATGGCTCACACATAGCTACTAGCTTATTTGTGTAATCTGTGTGAATATCTATGTAAACCATCCTTAACTGTGGTTCGCCCACAGAATCCTCCGATCCTACCTGCGGTTCGCCCATAGCAATTAGCTTTAGTTCCCTGTGGTTCGCCCCCGGCAATTAGTCGTAGCTAGCGATAATCTTCTGTGGTTCGCCCACGGAAATTAGTTCTAGTTAACTTTAATTCCTTTCCCTGTGGTTCGCCCACAACACTTAGCTATAGTTAGCTTTAATCTTCTGTGGTTCGCCCGCGGAAATTAGTTATAGTTAGCGATAATTCTCTGTGGTTCGCCCACAGCAATTAGTTATAGTTAGTGGTAATACACTTTTCCTGTGGTTCGCCCGCAGCATCCTCCGATCCTATCTGTGGTTCGCCCACAGCACTTAGCTTTAGCTAGTGATAGTTCCCTGTGGTTCGCCCACAGCATTTAGTTATAGTTAGCAATAAATCCCTGTGGTTCGTCCACGGCAATTAGCTGTAGTTAGCGATAATTCCCTTTGGTTCGCCCACAGCAATTAGTTATAGTTAGTGGTAATAACCTTTCCCTGTGGTTCGCCCGCAGCATCCTCCGATTCTACCTGTGGTTCGCCCACAGCAATTAGCTTTAGTTCCCTGTGGTTCGCCCCTGGCAATTAGTCGTAGCTAGCGATAATCTTCTGTGGTTCGCCCACGGAAATTAGTTCTAGTTAACTTTAATTCCTTTCCCTGTGGTTCGCCCACAACACTTAGCTATAGTTAGCTTTATTCTTCTAGAGGTTATAAATACGTTTGTGTCTTAAATAACGGTATTTAATGTTGTAGTGAAGATGTTACTAATACTTGTGTGTCTTGAATAACGGTATTTTAGGTTGTTGTAGTTTTATCGGGTACTAGTGCGTGCGTGTCTTATATAACTGTGTGGCAGGTGGTGTAGGTTTAGTGCTTACTAATACTTGCGTGTTTTTATTTAACAGAATTGTAGGTGTTGGTTAGTAATACTTGCGTGTTTTATTTAACTATATTGTAGGTGGTGGTGTGATATAATCATATTTTTCAGCTTAGCTTCTTCCCTATCCCTAAAGATAAACGTATCCGTCCTAACTGTGGTTCGCCCACAGCGATCCGTCCTATCTGTGGTTCGCCCACAGCAATCCGTCCCGAACTGTGGTTCGCCCACAGCACTCCGTCCCGAACTGTGGTTCGCCCGCAGCGCACCTTTCTTTCCATATAGAGAACACATATGGCAATGATGATAACGTGGGTTCGATTGTTGGAGATTTTATATCTTATACCCAGTGTCTGAGCCATCCGTTATCTTTTCAGAATATTATTCCACCCTTTATTGTCGATTCGTTAGACATTTCGACCCCTGGAACCGCAACCCAGCGTGACTAGCTATCAGGCAACCGGGTCAAAACCGGGCTCGCGTATTTTCCGAACGGCTCCCCCGAAAATACGTCGTAATCGTGACCATATTTCACTCAGGCCCCAATCACGGGGACATCATCATCAACACCCGTGACCGCGGCAAAATCATGAACATCTCCTTCAGTTCGCAATAACCAAAAAATCTTTGTTGTTTCCTATGACTGCACCAAACTGATGGTTAAAATAAATGTGTTTTTTTCTGAAAAAATTTGTTTAGTTAATCCTCTGCGGCCCCCTTTTGCTAATCTGCCTAGTGATAAATCTGGCACTGCCCACAATAACACAAGTTTATTCTTTTGCAGTATTTAGATCCTAGAAGTTCCAACAGCTAAGTATGTTTACTCTAGTGAAATCAAATCTAATTGTAACTGTAAAAGATAATGTCACACATAGTATGAAAACAGCTATGTAATACGGAATATCAACTAACAATTAATTAATATTACAGTTAAGAACCGTTTTCTACTGTATTCCTAAGTTGGAATACACTACAGAGGGTAGCAGGCAAAAAATATGCACTTGACTACTACCCTCTGTAGTGTATTCCAATTTAGGTTGGAGGTTTGGGTGTTGTTAGTTGTAATGTGTTAGTTAAGTTTTTTTTCACCTGAGGACGGGGTCATATTCAAGATCCCGAAACGTTGAGTATTGTTTTTTACCATCGTGATAGTGTTAACTGTTACCATGGGTGACCAGAAGGAAAACAATTTTTGAGTGGGGCATGGTTTTTTGGGTGGGATTTTGGTTTTTTGTGAGGGATTTTATACCAGCCGAAATTGACAGGAAAATTACAAAAATAATTATAAAAACAATTTTTGAGTGGGGCATGTGACACTCACCGGTTGCTCCAACGAGGAAGGTTGAGCCACGGGAGTGGAACGTTCTTCAGAGCTAGGGACTCCACCCTGCAGTAAAAATAATTAGTTGCTACTTTACTACAAAAAAAATATACACACAAAAAGATATGTACAAAACTCTAAAATATAAATCAGAATACACATGCGAGGCCTATGCTGAGTCTTTTATTTTTTTTTTGTCTCTGTGCTGAGTGGGTGTCCTTCAATTGTTGAATCCTTCGTTTAAGACCACTCAAACTTCAGCACAGAGACTATGGGGAGATTTGTAAATTGGGATCGATACATAAGCCAGAGTACAGATTACTAGCTAAATGTATCGATCTCTGTCTGCCTACATGATTATTTTTGCTTCCCAAGGTGATTTATTCAACAGATTCGGCAAGAGTTATCAGCACATTTGTTTACTTGAAAACTTGACCCTTGTACTGCACTGTTGTTCATTGCTACTCCAACAACGTGATGTGGAACAATGTTTAAACCCACCTTTTAGTTTTGATGTCTGTAAATAAATACTTTTTGGTTTTTGGTTTTTTGTGAGGGATTTTATACCAGCCGAAATTGACAGGAAAATTACAAAAATAAATTTTCTTGGGTTAAAAGGACGGTTGGTAGACCTAAAGACGGTGACACACTATCGATCTTTTCCCCGAACAAGACCCCAAACCGAGCACGGAGAAGAGAGGTCGAAGGGAGCATGTTCGATAGTGTGTCAGGGGTCCGTGCACCGATCCAGACGGCGAACCAGACATCAGGCCGAGCAGGGAGACGAGCGCTCTGGAGGCGGTTTTTTGGCGAAAGATCAAAGAAAAGATCGGTCCGATGTACGGAGTGGTGTACGATAGTGTGTCACGGTACATTTTTGCCCCGTACGCCGTCGCGAGCGCGGTACCGAGCGGCCGCCTGTGCTAGCGTTGATAGTTATAATTTAATATAGCAATTAAACTCTTTAATTGATAAAATAAATAAATGTTGGGTAATATGTTGTCGTCATATATTATGATAATTTATGATGTAATGTTGTGGTTTGTTTGGTCAAAGTTGAAAATGTAGAAATCGTTAAATCAATTATATCAATAATATTTAAGTTGAATTAAGTAATTGATGTTATCTTAAATTCTTTCAAAATTAATATGAACATTAATATTATTAAAGGCAATTAAAATTATCATTCTATAACATGTTATATCATGTTTTATTATTTTTTTTAATATTACTGCCTCTGCGCTCTCACTCACACAAGCTCTCCATCTCTCTCTAAACTCCCTTTTGCCGCCCTCGGTAGAATTTGTCTGGTCTTGGCCATGTTCGGAGTGAAATTTTGCTGATATTTATCTCCCTTCTCCCTTCTCCCTGCTTGGTTCGGAGTCTTGATCGGGAAAATGATCGATAGTGTGTCACCACCTTAATGGCTCGAATGGCTACCCTGGTCACAGCCATTAAGATATTTACTTGTGATTCTTCCCATTTTATCTTTTTCTCTCAGCTATCTTTAATCTATCTATTAGCGTGACGTATTGTCTACGTGCGAGTGCGGTTGCTCGTGATTTTTTAAATGTATTTATTATATTCTAGAGTGACATATCAACATTTATACACTGTAAATAAGAAATTCGGGCGATGAAAGTTCCGCGTGGTAATATTTATTTACTTAGAAAACGGAAACATTGCTCAGTGTAACACTGGTAAGGCCAGTTAAAAACATTAAAGAACTAAACGAGGGGACTTTTCGCTCATTTAAAATGGCTAAAAAGTTAAAATCATAATATTATATAATCCCGGGATTGATCCCGGGATCCCGGGATCGGCTGAGACGAATCCCGAAATCCCGGGATTGGATTGAAGGCCCGGGATTGAGACCCCTAGCTCCGCCCCAGTGGCTCTGGAGTTTCCCATGTTAACTTATGAGTACTCATATTTAAATGGAATTAAAGAATCTTAACAGCTGGTTCAACTAAACAATTTGATTCTGTGATGTTCAATAGCATTAAAAAGTTAATAGGTTTACCAACAGGGTGCAGCACTATAATTTTTTTTTTTAATTTATGACAACAGCTAATTTGCAACCAAAAAGTGAGTGAGCGTAGCGAACGAACTACAGCCTGGAGGCGAGTTAGCGTAGCAAACGAGCCAACCTGAAGGCAAGTGAGTGCAGCGAACGAGCTCCAACCTAAAGGTGAGTGAGCGTAGCGAACAAACTTCAACCAGGACGAGATTGAGCCATGCGAACAAGCTCATCTTGAAAATGAACAAGCATTGACATAAAACCACATTAGGACAGGACGTCTGTCGGGCCAGCTAGTGTAAAATAATTTATAAATAAAAAACTTTTTTTAAAACAAAACGTTTTCAAACACACTAAAAAGTAGAAAATAATTTATAAATTTAACGTGGAGAGTATAAATACTTGTAAGATTTGAAACGAAAACCGTGGGGTGCATGCAATAGATAATTTACAATTACCTTCACCTATTGAACTAATGTACTATTATCAATTGCATGCACTCCACGTTTTTCGTTTTAAATCTTACAAGTATTTATACTCTCCACATATTTATAAATTATTTTCTACTTTTTAGTGCGGTTAAAAACGTTTTGTTTTAAAAACGTTTTCTATTTATAAATTATTTTCTACTTTTTAGTTTTAATGTGTGTGGATGTTAAATCTATTTAAAGCATCTATATCAGATTAAGACAGAGGCATGCGGGCAATCTAAGGTTCATTTGAGTTCCTTTTCATATAATTATGTATTCGATTGAATATATGGCCTACATACTAACTATAAATATATCAATCTATTTAATTTATTGTTTACTTTATAGAATACTAAATAAATAACAATTAACTAACAATCACCTTTATATCTACAATCAGATTGTTTATCTTTATTTTTTAATGTTTGTTTGTATAAAGAATATCTTGGTAGCATAATCTGTACCTCTTAACATCTGCTCTTCGAACAGTCAAAAGTATTTACAGCTGACTTAAATTAATTTATATAGTTACATTCTTTAAAAATGTAAACATGGAAAATTTGGATGCCCATGGGGCGTAGCCCAAGGGAAATCTGAAATTAAATTATATAATATTGCATTGTCTTCCATTTATGAGCTATGTTTCAAGTTTCAAGTCTCTAGCTCATCGGGGAGTTAGTATAAAATTGATTGAAAAATTTGTGCCGGACAAGAAAGCGAGCTAATAAAAACGTTTTATTTTAAAAAAAGGGGGAAAAATTACGAAAAACATCAATAAATAGTCAATTCCACAGATAATACGTATCAAGCATAAAGGTACTTTTGGTTGCATTTATGTGATTAGGATGATAAGATTTGTTCTACCTACAACTGTTTAGATCATTTTAGAGCTATATTTGACATAATACCCCCGCCGCAGCTAACCTGCAGACTAAGCGAATTTCCATTTGCCTGATTGGATTTACAATAAAATGTTTCCTTAAAAATATCACATTTATTCACTATTTAAATATAATTAGTTTAACGAGTACTTAGGTTTGCTGCAGCATGGAAGGTAAAAGTGTTTTTTTGTTTTTTTTTGCAAAATGTAATAGTTTAGTAAGAAATAAATGCATTTTCCAAATTTGATCAAAATATCTTCATAAACAAGCAAACTACAACATTTTACGTATTCTCCATAAGAATAACATGGGAATTTTAAATTTAAGATTTTTTGGAATTTTCTCCGTAACCGTTAGGTGCATAACAACGCTTCAATATACTTAATAATTTGTTTTTTAAGCTCTACAGAATGGTTTGGAAAGAAATTTCTAAACTTTATGTTTTTTGGGTCGAAAATGGGAAAGTTCATCTTGGATAGTTTGATTGACCCTTATCAGGTCATCTTGAAAGAGTATATAAGCAGACAGACAGACAGATACCTGAAATAGTTTCTCATCTGTACTCTGGCTTATGTATCGATCCCAATTTCCAAAACTCCCCCTCGTCTTTGGGCTAAAGTTTGAGTGGTCTTAAACAAAGGATTCAACAATTGAAGGACCACACCTACTCAGCATAGAGACTAGAGGGATATTTAATAGGTTTCAGCTCTCAAAAAAATAAACGGAGTCATTGGCATAAAGAAAAATTCTTACATCTTTCCTACCAAGATTATTTATATACTTTTATAGTGCATGGGACTTATTTTGAAAATTAACGTATACAACCAAACTCTCCCCTGAGATTTATACCGTTCAATACTTCTGCTAATAAGCCACCAACCACAGCCCCCAGCGAGCCAAAGGCAAGTATCATTATACAGTAGTGATTCATAAAGAGTGTCTACCAATTTCTGTAACTAAAAACCACGGGACTTTTCCCTACCTTAGAAAGTGTGAATAAATATCTGTAATCATACGGGTAGTTTACCTGTTATGATATTGAAAATCCCCTTGGCTTCAGATATCATAAACTGATCACTAAATAAATTATGAGAGGGTATAGAATAGTTTGTTCTTGTATTGGCCAAATTATAAACTCTATAACACCTTGGATGTTGCTTCTAATTTTGGATTGTGACAAAATATACGTAGGCTATGTAACAATAATTATGTGACACTCACCTCAGGTTGTTTTTTGGTCCCCGAGGACGGGTTTGGAGGATCAACACCAGAGCTTGGGGGGGGTTTGACTGGAACCTGTAGTTCTTTAAGCTCTCTTTTAAGTCTTTCTGTAATGAAAGTGAAACCCCAGATTAATTACAAACAGAATAAAGGGTTGTACCATAGATAAAACATACTCGTTGTACTCATCTTAAAACTGAACTTTGAACAAGGAATTGCATTATAATGGAATATACACAAAGCTGAGTATATACTAATAACAATGACAAGAAACATATAAACAATTAAATCATGTGAGGTAAGTTTAGTTGTATTTTATTCACTACATTCTCCCCTCCTAGATAGAGAATAGTCTTTCAGGTATTTTGGAGGATATCTGATTCTTGATGTTCGCCTCAGTGATGCTTGACCATCACCTAATTGTACCATTATACCACTCTATTTGACCATTTCCTTGTGGGTTATATGGCGTGGTTCAACTTGTCGCTACACCTTTTGAGTTTAAGAAATATTTTAGTTCTCTTGACATGAATGATGTGCCTCAATCAGTGTGAATAAAAGAAGGCAGACCGAATAAGCAAAACAAATTACATAGCTTTTCTATGACTGTGTTAGTCGTCATATCCTGGCACGGAAATGCAAATTGGATGCGTGAAAATTCTTCTACTACCATATCAGCAAGTACCTATTTTTAGAATTTGTCAGCAATGGTCCTTTGAAATCTATATTCAACCTTTCGAATGGAGCAGTTGCTTTTATAAGTGTTGTTTCCTGAGGTCTGTAAAAACGAGGTTTTATTTCCGCACAGGTGGAACACAAAGCAGTCATTCTCTTTATTTCTACTAAGGAGTATGGTAAATTTCGACTTCTCACCCAGTGCGCCTTGTGATTACTGGATGACAAAGTTGAGCATGCAGTTGATGCAGCTTGTTTGAATTGGTTGATCCATAGACTCGGTATAAGGTATCAGCAACATTATTTTGTTTTCCCGGCCTGTAAATACTATCATAACTATAGCATGCAAGCTCCAAACGCCACCTAAGTATTTTTTTCATTCTTGATTTTGCTTGAGTGGGTGTTATCAAACATGAAGGACACAGATTTTTGGTCCGTAATGAGTTTTAAGTGTCGACCAATAAGGAAATATTGCCACTTTTTCAGAGCTTTGACAATAGCATAATCTTCTTTTTCAACAGCAGATTGTCTTTGTTCACTTGATAAGGTTTTTGAGAAAAATGCAACAGGTCGACCGTTCTGGGAAAGGCTTGCTGCAATTGAATGCTCGGATGCATCAGTTTCATCATCAAAGGGGATATCCTCATATTGATGAGAATTGATGCTATTGAGCAGAAATAGCTGATTTGTTTATGTATCTGCACTACGTCACTGTGGAGGGGCTGGGGAGGGGAAGTAGGAACAGGTGGGGGCCGCTAACATCAAAGGAGTAATCCAGCCCTTGTATATCTGTAGCCCTGCAACCTGGTACCGTTACCCAAGAATAAGAAAGTGATTGGTGTAAGATGGGTTCTTACAAAAAAGAAAATCTAGATCGGTACAGAGCTAGGCTTGTTGCAAAGGGCTACGCTCAGAAAGAAGGGGTGGATTATTTTAGCACCTACAGTCCTGTAGCAAGATTTGATACTCTAGTATTAAATATAGCAGCACAGGAAAGCATGTTTTTAAAACAATTTGATATAAAACAACATATTTACATTCAAAGCTAGATGAAGAGGCTTATGTCGAGCAACCTGAAGGTTATAACAACAACTCAGGAAGAGTGTGGAAACTACAACGTAGTTCATACGGTCTTAAGCAAAGTCCTAAGTGTTGGAATAAAAGACCTTCTGAGTTTATGAAATCTCAACATTTTAAACCAAGTACAGCAGATCCTTGTTTGTACTTTCGTGATGAAAATGACAAAAATATGTTCATTATATATGTGTGTGTGTTGTATATGATGGACTCATATGTGGTACTTTTGAAAAACAAGTGAATGTATTTGTGTAGATATTAAAGTATAAAACACTAGCTGGCCCTGTCCTAATGTGGTTTTATGTCAAATGCTTGTTCATTTTCAAGATGAGCTCGTTTGCATGGCTCAATCACGTCCTGGTAATGCAGTGTTAACACCATTTGACAAATCCGATGGCAACACAAATGCAAAGAATCTACCCACAGAAGTGTCATATCGTGAAGCTGTGGGCAGTTTGCTATATTTAACAAACACTCGCCCAGACATCTGCTATTTTGCAGTTAGTATGGTGGCACAGCATGTGTCTAGTCCAACTATCAAAGACTGGAACCAAGTTAACAGAATCCTTTGTTACCTGCAAGGCTCTAAGGACTACGTTCTACTATACACAAAGCGGAGCGATGAACGGAAGATCCTGCAATGTTACACCGATGCAGACTTTGCAGGTGATGTATACAGCAGAAAGTCACGTTCAGGATGTTATGTTTGTTTGCTGGCGGAGCCATTAGTTGGTTTTCGAAGAAACAAAATTGTATTTCACTATCCACTACTGAATCGGAATACATTGATGCTGCTAAGCAAGTAATATGGCTTGAAGGCTTGTTAGAAGAAATCAGTGGTTCTTCGATTGAACCCACTATGTACATTGACAATGCTGGTGCAGTACAATTAGCACACAATCCTTCAACGCATGGAAGAACTAAGCACATCAGTGTTTGGTTCCACTTTGTTAGAGAGCACTTCAACAAAGGATGCTACAAAATAGAACATGTACCTGGAAGACTTCAGTTGGCAGACTTCTTGACAAAGAGTTTACCTTTTAGTCGACTGAAGGAACTTTTGAACCTCTCAGGTTTGAGTGCAAATTGAAAAATTATTTAAAGCCTGTGAGTTGATATTAATGTTCCGAAAAAACATCTGTTGTTTATTATTGAATAATTACAAATTATTCCAATTCTACTCATAAATAATCACTTTGTTAAATTAATAAACTAACTTCTTTTATGCAACTTTTATTGTTTTTATTCAAAAGCCCCGATATTAATGTAATAGGAATTGATTTTTTGTATTCTGTTTAAAATAGCTGCCTGCAATGTTTGCAGATAACTTTGATTGTGAGGGAGAATCTATGTTATATTATTAAAGTGATACAATCAAATTTAATGTAAATGGTTAAGGCCATTAACCAAATAAAATTTGTAGATATTAGCCTAGACACCTATTTATTATCAGTATTTTTACCTTTTTGGTAGCCTAAGGTGTCCAAAATTCTTATCTCCTGTGAGAGTCTTTGTTGAACAACAGTTGTGTGATAGGTGAGTGAAAATTTAAAAACGTACGTTTTCAGGAAAAGCACTTTGCAAATTTTTTTCCCCTTTTTTCAAAACTTTTATTATTATTTTTATTTCATTAACATTTTAAGTTTCATAAAATGTCCATGGTAACGCAATATCTTTGGTAGTTTTCTTTTTAAAGAGCATCTTTAGTAGAAAAACACAAAATCCTGTCACGACCATAACGGACGTTTAAATGAATATTAAAAATAGTTAATATTATTTTTATAACTATGTTTTGCTATTAACTAATTTACTTTTATGACCATTATACAATAAAAAGGTCACTGAGCTTTTGGTATATTTGGTATTTCTAGAAAAAATTTTAAAAAACTCAAAAAATAGAAAAAAGCCAATAAAATCTTTTTAAGTTTGTATAACTCCGAAAAAACTTACCTGAGACCCGAAAAATCGTTATGTTTGTATAGAGGTGTGCTTCTTTTGTGTATAAAACATTGAAATATGACGATATTTTAATTTTTGAAATTTTTATGATAGAAATCATAAACGTGATGGTCAGGGACAAGTGGTACGGTCGTGAATTGTCTGGAATAATCTAAATCTTTCCAAACAATCCTTCAATTATACTGTTAGTTATAATAAAACTATGTGTTTCAATTGAACTAAACTGTTCAATTTACAATTATATTAAAGTTATTGTCACGACCAAACTCACTATAATCCATAAGGCTGGATTGGTCGTGAAAAAAACCGCGATGGTCGTGAAACTTTGGTCGTGAAATTACGTGTTATTTGGCTCTGTTCTGGCGGTAGCCCTGCACCTCATGTTCGAGGATACAAAGTGGACTTCTAGGTTGATCTAGCAATTGAAATATCTTATAAACAAAAATTAACACCATGTCTACTTCATCAAATGACTATGTACGGTCATGGACACACCAAAATTACAAAAAACACAATCTTTCCTTTATTAATCTTGTAATTCCTCCTTTCAACTCAAAACGACCGGCACTACAATCCTGACGTACACCCCGAACTAGTCTCTAAAACCAACTGACTCCATCGACGCCAGGCTTGCCACTGTCGTGCTCCAAAGTTGAAAAATTTTCCCAAATGGTCGTGACGCCAAATCGAGGGACAGACTTATTTTGCCATGGTAGTCAATCTGCAATGACAATAAAATTATAATATACTCCTTTTTTGTAAGTTTAATAACCATTGATAACATAAAAATATGACTTTATATATTTCGGCATGAATAATTAGTCTAAAAACAGCGTGAAAGTTGGAAAATGTACCCTAGGGACACGTCATGGTCGTGAATTTCGAGACTTTAAAAATACGAGAAAAATACCTAGAACCTATTTAAAACTAAATAAATGTGTGTAACATGTTGCCTCCGTCCCAAAAAATATTAAAACACATAATAATAAACTACAAATCCAGTATCTACGAAGTAAAAGGCCAGGGACATGAAAACGTACGTTTTTAAATTTTCACTCAGGTCCCATAACGTGCAAAACCCTGTACAATCCACACTCTAAAGCTCCTACATTCAAACCTCTGGTAAAAACACATAAGCCTGGAAATCCTATCAGACCTGTTATTAACTCTATAAATGCTCCGTCATACAAGTTGGGAAAGTATCTCTGCAGGTTAATAAAATCTAGAATAGACATTAAATCTGACCTTACATGTATAAACTCTAGGGATTTTATTGACAAAATAAAACATGTAAACATAGATAATAATCACACCCTAATAACTGTGGACATAGATAATATGTACGGTAATATTCCCAGATCTGAAGCAATCAACGCCTTAAAACTACTAATAGAATGTAATAAATTCTCTACTGATGAAATTGATGATATTGTCGGCATGGTAAAGGAGATCGTGGAGCAAAACTATTTTGAATGGAATAAAACCATTTATCAAGACCCAAATGGCCTACCTATGGGAGGTCCACTATCCGCCTTACTTGCAGAAGTTTACTTACAACAGTTTGAATCAAACTATATTATCAATGAAGCAAACCCCCACAATAAGAAAATTACATTTTACCGAAGATATGTAGATGATTGTTTTATTATCATAAAAGGTACACACAGGCAAGCTAGTGTAATGCTCAACTATTTTAACAACATTCATCCTTCTATTAAATTCAAAATGGAAGTAGAACAGAACAACTCCATTCACTTTCTAGACGTAAACATTTTAAAATCAGATTTAAAAAGTTAGAGTTTGGTATTTACAGGAAGGAAACCCAAACAGATTTAGTTATTCCAATGGACTCGAATCATCCCATGTCCTACAAAATGGCTGCCCTCAGATCTATGGCATACAGGCTTTTAACTTATAATTTGTCGCCCGCAGAGTTTCAAAAAGAAAAATCAATTATGAAACAAATTGCCTACAACAACGGCTACAATACAGATTTAATTGATAACATGATAAGGAAAGCCAAGTTTAAATTAATTATCAAGGCCACAAACAGATGAGAGGACTGGTCAACCACACAAGTTCATCCCTTTCAAATATGTAAACAAAAACTCGCTTCACGTAGGTAATATTTTTAAGAAGTTTTCATACATGCCGGGATATAAAATAAGCAGGAATATTGGTATGAAACAAAAAGAAAAACATAGTATTGACAAGGAGGTTTACCTTATTAAATGCAATGATGGAGATGATTGTGATAAAGAATATATTGGACAAACTAATAGATCTTTCAAACAACGTTTTAAGGAGCATAACGCCCGAAACCAAAAAAATCCCACGTCCAAAGTTGCCCAACACCTGAAAGAACATCCTTCCCACAATATAAGTTTTGATAAATCGCTAAATGTGCTAAAAGCCTGTGATAACGCTCAAAGGTCAAAAATATGGGAGGAGTATTTTATTTTCAAAAAGGTCACTTCAATGGGTAAACACTGCTTATTAAATGTCAAAGAAGACTTTTCTGATAAAGTTACCTATCGTCTGTACAGTAGACTAGAGGGGGAAGAGGTTACCACGGATAACACAACAGCTGATTAAGACAAGATAAGGGAGGAATGACCAGTAGGCCTACAACATTGTGCGGTATCGCGTGTCTTCTCCCGCTCGCTTGATGTACAGTACGTGTGTGACCATGGTCGTAAAACTGTATATAAATATGTGTTTCGTGAACTGTGTTAAATGTTTTGTATGTGACAACCACTTCTGTGGGCAATGTTGAGACC
The DNA here is from genome assembly GCF_028750875.1 of Macrosteles quadrilineatus. Classification (NCBI taxonomy): domain Eukaryota; kingdom Metazoa; phylum Arthropoda; class Insecta; order Hemiptera; family Cicadellidae; genus Macrosteles; species Macrosteles quadrilineatus. Next base: position 147,418 of record NW_026542733.1, read on the forward strand.
TGTGACAGCGACTGAAGATGCATTGTAATTCATGCGAAACGCGTCTCGCAGGAGATAAGAATTTTGGACACCTTAGGCTACCAAAAAGGAAAAAATACTGACAAATAAAATTATAGGCATATGGCACACAAAATGAAGCTCAGAGTGTGTAGGCGTAGATATGCCAAAAAGTATTGGTATGAACAAACTCCCTTAGCGCTCTGCCCCACAGGCCGATTTCCAAAGAGCTACTCCTAACACGTTTTCGAAGTTAACGTTATTCGACTAATTTATCAAAACAGCTGGTCAATGAAATTGACAATAGTTTGTTTATTTACATTTTTGTTTACTTATACTAGGGTGGTCTGCCGTTACACTTTAGACGTATAAATGAGCGAAGCATTATTTAAAGATTGTCAATGGTACCTTTGTAGTGAAAAAGGCGGAAATTATTTAGATGGGGGTGACCAAGCGTTCTATTGTAAGTTATATATCATTGGAAACTAGATTTTTACCTGAAAATAATGGTGCAAAAATGTTTCTGCTGCCACAAAAACTGAATTTACTACGATTTTTTGAAGTTTATTACTGTAATGCCTCTTGTCGGCTGGTCTCTGTCGCCATAGCTTTACTGTGAATTGACTGACCAACACACAAACATGAACAATTGAAAGGATTGTATAGGGAAGAAGAATAAACCTAATATGACAAAGAGTAAGTTTATAAAGAGGACAAAGAGGTAGAGGCATTTATAAATTCAACTGAGCGTTGATTATGAACTACTTCAGTTCTTATTTAGACATGTGAGGTGGGTAGGTTGGGTGTTATGCGGACTCGTGACTGTATTAAGTGTTTTGAAGTTAGGTTAGATTAGGAAGGTAAAGTTTAGGTTATAATGAATCGAGTTGTTGATTTATATTATCTCCAGACTGTTTATGCACTTTGTTAAAAGTACTACAATGTAAGGGTTCATAAATTTCGTGAATATTTATAATCAAACTAAACCCTTACTAGCAGAATCGCCTCGCCAATTCACCGAAGTTAAGTTCCAAAATGTAAACATAACAGATTAGCAGATAACACAAGTTCAGAAACAGCTGATCTTGTGGTTCACCGCCGTACCACCGGGCTGCGCATCAGTCGCCCGAGCCTGCCAGTGGCGTAGCCAAGGGGGGGGTTTTGGGGGTTACAACCCCCCCCTTGGGTGTCCCTATATATATATTTTACTGTTGAAGTAAATATGTTTTCGTAGTATACTTTTATGCTAACCAGTAAATAAAGAAAGTGCCAAACAATTTACCTAGTCTTAGAAATATATTAAGTGTTTTATTAAGTGTTATTAAGTGTTTTTTTTTTAATTTTTCATGTCACGGCAAAAGGCGTACACTACGACTATATTCACCAAAAGCTTTGATGATACGGGGGCGGGCATTGATTCTATCACATGTAGCCATGTAGTCAGAGCTGGAACAGTACTAGTGGTTCCACTTCCACCAGTTCTACTCGCTCCCCGTTCCCACTATGGATTCGCTAGCCGTCATTTTGCGCGGGAGAGTAGTCTGGTACTGGTTGGTTAAATGGTTAGTGTCACTGTCAGTTCAGTAGTCACATAGACACTAGACATATCACTGATGACGATGACCTTACTGCGTTACTGCGTGCGTTGTAAAACAATTGACCGTGATTTGAGGTTGTGAACTTTTAGATAAATTACGTATCGATTATTGGGTGCTGAAATATTACGTTATCTCATCATTATCCTTGTGATTAATTACATTTACATATCTGAAGTTGAATTAACTAAGATAGTCCTGAAGAATGAGTGATATTATTGTAAGCGGCCTGGGAAGAAACGGAAGTTAGGCCAAAGTGAGCAAAATGAAAAGCAGGCAAAACTATTAAGAAACTATTTTAGTTACATTTTTAATATTCTTCTGTAAAACGGTAACAAATTTAAATTCATGTTTAAACACCTTAATCAAATAGGTTAAATATAATAAAAACTCAATTAAAAATCAATTTATGTTTTAAAAACTAATATGTCTAGATTGCATAAAAACGCTAGTTTACAGCTATTATTTTTCAACATTTTTCCGGGGGAGGACCCCCGGACCCCCCTCTCGACTGAGGGGTATTCCATACCCCCCCGGCCCCCAGGCATGGTCACGTTAAATAACCCCCCCCTTAACGTAATCCTGGCTACGCTACTGGAGCCTGCGCAGGGACCCCAGCCACAGCGCTGGATGTGCGCGGTGCTCGGAGAGACAGTGAGTCGGAGTCGGCGAGAGTCGACAGTCAGCAGGAGCAGTCGCCTGAGTAATTAGGCAGAAGAAGGACGCCCGACCCTACACTCTCGCTCACGCCAAGTAAGTGACCGACATTCGCCATTCGCCGTCGTTGTACCTAGGGCGCCTAGGATAACTCGACCTCACTCGCTATCGCTTTTATTACGCCTATCGTTTATTCACTGTTAATCAATTACGCTATTTAAGTTAAACGTCCGCGGGGAGTTTAGTCTTAAATTTAATTGAATAATTAACAGAGATCGATTTATTTAAACTTGTGATTATTCTTAAATATCGTGTTACTATTAAATAGAGTGTTATCTGTTTTGTTAAAATAGTTTTGTAAATGTATAACGATCAGCTTTGATTTGTAGAATATCTGAATTTCGTTCGATATATAATTTATAGACCATGAGTTTAAAGAAGTAACGGTCAGAACGAGATCCGCCCGGTTATAATTCCTTTCTGTTTTATTTGTGTTGTCTTGTTTGTATTATTTAAATATATTCAAGTTCAATCGGTTCCGGTCACGCAAGGTGGATTTTCATATTCGTGTATTTTGTTTGTTTTGTTTATCGTGTAGGTCCGTGAGAACACGGTGTTACCTAAATATAATGTGTGGTGTTTAGTTGTTAGTCAATATTTAGCTTAATTACTATAGCAGCAATTTAGCTGTGAGATATTTGATTTATGGGAGTAAAAGTAAATAGTTGATTTTTAGAGTGATTTTAATACTTTGTAAAACTCTCTACAAACCCCCGCCAAACCCAGCACAAGCACTCGTACCGGAGACTGCTTATTACGCTAAAAATAGGAAACAAGCTCCCACAAACGTATTCCAAAGTAGAGTTAGGAACGTAGAGGACGATCCTCGACCCCAAAACATCCCAGTGCGTAATGATTGGCAAAAGCCGGTTCCTAATGCTAGGAACAATGATAAAGTTCCTACTTGTTGGAACTGCCGTGAAAACGGCCACCGGTTCAATGATTGTCCAAAGCCCAAAATAATAAAATGTTTTTATTGTCAAAAGGAGGGCATGCGAACAGTTAATTGCCCATGTAGGCAGGGAAACGCCGGGAGGGTCCCAGCAACGAGAGGACTGGGACCCACTACGTCCAACAATCACCAGTTAAAGTAGACATATCGACGCCAATGATAGAACCAATGGCGAGCTGTGGATATTCGAGTACGCGAGACAATAGACCCTTTGTAAATATCAAAATTCTGGGCGAAACCTTCAAGGCCCTTATATATACAGGAGCTATGATTAGCATAATTGGGGAAAAAGTGAAAGATCATCTTCAAAACGCCGGCATAGTACCCGATCAAATCAGTCAACTCTTACAGTTGGCGAATGGAGTCCAAACGTCCGCCACAAAACGATATGATTTTACATTTGAATTTTCGTCTTCAGAATATGATTTATCAGCAGTGTACTTACCCAATTTGACGGTCGATGTTGCATTGGGCATGGATATGGTGAATAAACTGCATTTGGTAAAATTTCTAATAAATCCTGAATCTGGGTCAGGATTAACTGATTTAGACTCGCATCTTAACGCGATCGATGGGCAACAACAGCTAGACTTTGAGGTGCGCTACAGGAAATGTTCCCTAAATAAAGTGGCTGACGCACTTTCTCGCAACGCACTCCCTGCAATCGACACTACTGAAATGAGTGAAGAGGTCGCTCAGATAAAAAAGATTTCCCCGACCTGTTTAATTAATACACGAGACCCAGAGAAACCGCCTGTATCTCACGAAGAACAGAAAGACTGGTACTTCCGCATTCTTGACAAGGTTCAGAAAAATCCAGGACATTTTGATAACTACAGATTAACTGAGGATGGCAAACTCCTCCGTAAAATGTCGACGTGAAATCGTAGCAATCATTACGACCCTACCGCAGAGTGGAAACTTTGTGTCCCACCAAACCTTCGTCCGATGGTATTGGAAGAAAACCACGATCGCCCTGAAGCAGGCCATCTTGGTATAAGGAAGACCTTGGCACGGGTTGCCGCAAGGTACTACTGGCCTGGTTGGCAATCAAGCGTCAAGTCACATGTCCGGAAAGGTTTGACATGTCAAAAGTACAAGGTAGAACATCGCAAACCTGCAGGGAAAATGTATTTTCGACGACCTCAGGCTCCTTGGGTCACGGTAACCCTTGACCTGATCGGTCCGTTGCCGCGCTCGAAAAAAGGAAACAAATTTGCCCTAGTTATTCAGGACAACTTCTCAAAGTGGGTAGAAGTCGCACCACTGAGATCAGCAACCGCTAAACAAGTAGTAACTCATTTCCGAGAACTGGTATTATTTCGGTATGGGGCACCAGATGTGATCATCTGCGACAATGGGACGCAATTCACCTCCAACCTTTTTCGCGATTTAGCAAAAGAATGGAGCATTCGCCTTCAGTTCACAGCACCGTACTCGCCTCAGGAAAACCCGACAGAACGAGCAAACCGAGTCTTAAAAACGATGATATCACAGTTCGTGAAAGACGATCATCGCGCTTGGGACGAGAAGCTTCCCGAATTTCGTTTTGCTATGAATTCAGCGATCCACGACTCCACTAAATATTCTCCCGCAATGCTGAATCTGAACAGAGAAATAAAGATGCCGTGGGCACTTTATCGTGATACTCTGCAAGGCAGCAACGATCCAATCGAACCCCCACTTGAGGCGGTCATACTGGAGCGAAATGCTCGTATGCACGCGCTAATAGGGAAGGTAAAGGAGAATCTGGAGAAAGCGTACCAGAACCAAGCTCGATACTACAACCTCCGCCGCCGTGACAATCCGTTCAGAGTTGGCCAGAGGGTTTTAAAAAGGAACCACGTGCTTTCGTCCGCCGTAGATGCTGTTGCTGGTAAGCTAGCCGCGAAATATGAGGGTCCGTTCGTAATTTCCAACAGGGTGGGCGCAAACATCTTCATGTTAACAGACGAAAAGGGCGGGGCATGTCCATGTAAAAGATTTGAAGCTTTTTCATGATTCATAAAGTACATCACTTTACACTTTTCTCACACTTGTAGCTTGCATATAAGTACCTATACCGCTGAACCTTTTCTAAGCCCAAGAACAAGTATTTTTTCTTTTTGGTCATTTTCTTTTTACTTTGTCCGAAGTGGGGAGGGAGTGTAAGGTTTCATAAAATTTGTGAATATTTATAATCAAACTAAACCCTTACTAGCAGAATCGCCTCGCCAATTCACCGAAGTTAAGTTCCAAAATGTAAACATAACAGATTAGCAGATGACACAAGTTCAGAAACAGCTGATCTTGTGGTTCACCGCCGTACCACCGGGCTGCGCATCAGTCGCCCGAGCCTGCGCGGGGACCCCAGCCACAGCGCTGGATGTGCGCGGCGCTCGGAGAGACAGTGAGTCGGAGTCGGCGAGAGTCGACAGTCAGCAGGAGCAGTCGCCTGAGTAATTAGGCAGAAGAAGGACGCCCGACCCTACACTCTCGCTCACGCCAAGTAAGTGACCGACATTCGCCATTCGCCGTCGTTGTACCTAGGGCGCCTAGGATAACTCGACCTCACTCGCTATCGCTTTTATTACGCCCATCGTTTATTCACTGTTAATCAATTACGCTATTTAAGTTAAACGTCCGCGGGGAGTTTAGTCTTAAATTTAATTGAATAATTAACAGAGATCGATTTATTTAAACTTGTGATTATTCTTAAATATCGTGTTACTATTAAATAGAGTGTTATCTGTTTTGTTAAAATAGTTTTGTAAATGTATAACGATCAGCTTTGATTTGTGGAATATCTGAATTTCGTTCGATATATAATTTATAGACCGTGAGTTTAAAGAAGTAACGGTCAGAACGAGATCCGCCCGGTTATAATTCCTTTCTGTTTTATTTGTGTTGTCTTGTTTGTATTATTTAAATATATTCAAGTTCAATCGGTTCCGGTCACGCAAGGTGGATTTTCATATTCGTGTATTTTGTTTGTTTTGTTTATCGCGTAGGTCCGTGAGAACACGGTGTTACCTAAATATAATGTGTGGTGTTTAGTTGTTAGTCAATATTTAGCTTAATTACTATAGCAGCAATTTAGCTGTGAGATATTTGATTTATGGGAGTTAAAGTAAATAGTTGATTTATTAGAGTGATTTTAATACTTTGTTGGCTTCTTTACTAACTAACACGCTTTCATTTGTTTGTACATATTTCAGATCTCTACTAACCATTGTAGCTATTCATTGTATTTTATACTAGAACCAGTGCACAGGAGTTATGTTCTATGTCGTTGCTTAGCCGCTATTAACTGTTAATGTTCTATGTAGTCGCTTTACTATTCTTTACTATATTTACAACTTCATTATTCATTATTCATTTAGCCTTCTACTAATTATTGATGTGTTGAACAATGCATTTAAATATTCTAACTTACTAACATTCCGCTACTAACACATTAACCATCGAAACTGCTTCAAATCTTAGAATAACGCTTAACTAAGGCTTTGGGAAAACTGATTGGCTTTGGGTGTTTTAATTAGCCGTGACGTTAGACAGTTAAGCCCCCAACTCCTATTTCCATTCTTCACCAGTTCGTTGATTCCTGGACTGTTGCTAATTGAGTGATCTGTGTGTTGTATGTGTTATGTGTGTATGCAGCTAACTGCCTTGGTTAGCTGTAGTTTGCTAATTAGCTTTCTTCTTTCTCTATTACTTCGGTCACACAGGAAATAAGCTAGATTTAGTTAGCACGTAAGCTCTTAGCTATAAGTCTTCTACTCTGTCACTTTATTACTCTGAATGTTTGCTGCTTGCCACAAACTTTCCTTTCTTCTTTCTCTATTACTTCGGGCACACCGGAAATAAGTTAGTTATAAGTTAGCTTTAACCTATTCCGGAAAACCCGGAAATAAGTTAGTTATTAGCTAGCTTTAACCTATTCCGGAAAACCCGGAAATAAGTTAGTTATTAGCTAGATTTAATCTATTCCGGAAAACCCGGAAATAAGTTATTTATAAGTTAGCTTTAATTACTTCGGGCACACCGGAAATAAGTTAGTATTAGTTAGACCTAAGCTATTCCGGAAAATCTGGGAATAAGATAGTTTTTAGTTAGGCTTAATCTATTTGAATTAAGTCTGTGTGTGCTCAACCTGTCTGTGTGTGTGTGTCTCATATGTTACTCTTTCTATAAACGATCCTTTTCCACCCTACTCTGTATGTTCGTTTGCACCTTTCCATATTCCTACTCTCTCACGGGGCTTTGAACTAATCCCCTCGCCCAAACGCATTGTATTATTTTAAATAATAAAGACGCATCTAAACTAATTCTGCTCGGTCCGTGGCGCACGGACGTAGGGTATTAAATTAAATAAATAAATAACACTCCACCGAGGAGGTTGTGAACAGAGTCGCGCACGAAGCTATAACTTCGAAACAAAATCTCGCCCTCCCTCTTTTATTCACTCGTTTCCTGGCGATGATGAGGCACGAATAAAGCCAAGAGGCAAAACATTCCCGCCTGAGCCAGGAAAACGACTGTAGGAGACAAAAGCGGGAAACTCGACCAAAATTGACCCCCGGAGTAACCCAGCTCGGCTAGGCTATCAGGAACGCGTAACTCCCCGACCCGACAAATTAACGAAACACACCCGGAAGCGGGTTACAACAAACACAATAAATAATAATTTCAAAAATGCGCAGCATGTCTTTTTCAACTTATAAACAAATTTTAAACTGTACGAGAAGTTTGGTTAGGTTAGGTTAGGTTAGAATAGTGTCAATTTGTTGTTTATTCATTTTATTAAAACTGCCACTACACTATTATCCTCATGGGACATAACGGTTACATGGTCAAAACCTAAGCTAAGCTATTCGGTTAAGTAAAGAGAAGAACTAAATGAATTCCTTCTTCAATTTTCATAATCCAGTCCCCAGATCCAGATTAAATATGTCCGAACTAGAGGTGTTTATTAATGTTAAATTAATTTTAATCAAATAATACATAAGTTATAGCCTACTTAAATTAACATAATTACCTTTCTAAGTGTGGGTTGTGAGGGTAATATTTACATTAAAATGGCATATAATCAATCAATAAAATGTGAATTGTGCTATTAACTTCGATTTTACAGTGTAAACATTGTAAGTAGTGCAGATTCAATGTTCCTAATAAAACATTAAAAAAAACTTCAAAAAATCGTAGTAAATTCAGTTTTTGTGACAGCAGAAAAATTTTTGCACCATTATTTTCAGGTAAAAATCTAGTTTCTAATGATATATAACTTACTATAGAACGCTTGGTCACCCTCATCTAAATAATTACCAAACGGGCCATCCTGACCATTTGCTTGTACTTTGTAAATGCGCATAGCGGGATGTACTCGTGCTATCTACATTTGTTCTGCAATCGTCAAGTCAGTTAATTCGTTCGGGACACTTGACACATCCATATTATTTAACGCCGTGAATTTAGTTGCATTTGAACGACAACGCGAACAAATCGGTGATTGGTTTGAATCTGTTAGTTGTTGGCAATGACAGTTAGTGCAAGTGTAAAATTTTAGTGCATCTAATTCATGTTGGAATTGATTAGCTAACTGCCTCATTATCAGCTTCTTCCGCCACTGCTTCATCTGGTCCTTCTTGTTCACGACGCCACTCTCTTACAATATTTGCATTATTGGTGAGACGACCAATATTACGACGTGGCCTTTGAGGCATGCTCAAAACAAATATAGCAAAACTGTTAAATCCATTGATAAACTGTTACATTCCAACTTTAACCATAGATAAAACATACTCCCTTAGTAGATTTCTCATCCTAATGGAACAGCTGAAGACAATTTTATTGTTAGTTCTGTACGGTTTATGTAGAGGTCGTGTTTTGTTTACAATTTGTTTCCCGTTATTACAGTAATTTAAAACCTCGTTAACCAAATAATACGATCTAATCATAAACAATATATTGTCCCCTAGTTATTTAACCAAACAGTAAAGCACAAATCAAGAAATTAACCGTAAAATAATAGAAACAAAATTTCTTCGACACTAGCGCCCAGTGTGGCGTACATGAACTAGACATGAAAAACGAGCTTCAAAATTTACAATGGGATGAGAAGTCTACTTGTGTTGGTTAGTCTATGCTTTAACCTAGGATGAAAGTAAACATTGAAATGTAAACAAAACAGTTACAAACAATTAACATATGTTTATCTTATTTAAATGAAACAAGATAAACCCATATGTCATAAACCCAATATAATTTTTCTTTCAACTTACATTAAAATAACAAGCGAAATTGCGTGACCCGTAAAATAAAATCCAGAAGGTAATTGGCAAATATTTTTTACCATAAACATTGTGCTCAGTATTCTTTAGCTGTTGGCCAAATTTCATATCAATTGGTCAAGCCATTACATTCTGATGCTCTTACAAAGAAGTTACAAAGTGAGGGAAAGTGAGCTTCGCTTAATTATTATTTACTTTTATGTTCATAGAGGTGCAGTAAATGAACACTGATGCTATTAATTTATAGCTGTTTGATAGAAGTGATGAGTGCTTTAAGATGTTTGAAAGACGACGCATATAAGATTAAAAAACATGTCTGTTGTTCGTTCAAGAGGTTGTCACCGATTTTTAACAGGACGTCGTGAAAGAGGGTGGCGAGTTCAGGTACAACCATACTCACTCACCCCTAGCAGCCCCAGTATGGTGCATGACTGCCAATAATCATGTTGTAATTCGGATAGTACCCACCCGTCCGTGCGCACAGAAGTTTTGGCTGAACTGTACCCATGTCGGCCACCTCAGGACGTAAGGTATGAAGGTCCCACTGTTTTTAACATTCCTTCTGATGAGAATTTCTTGAACTTAGCCCATTGAATGAAATATAAAGTCAAAATTAATAAAATTTTGGCTTCTGAATAATTGTACACCTGTGAATTCACGAGTAGAACCTCTTTTATTTTAGTAAAAGTGTTTAAGTTTTACCGATTGTCTGCTGCAGCTCCGTCTTCTCTTCTCTTAGGCTGGTATTCTCGACCCTCAGCCCCGTTACCTGTCAAATGAAATTACATGTTTTATATCTGAACATACAAGGTATCAATTGATTAAAATTCATTGTTGTAGCCCCGGAACTGTAATATATAAAATATTTGGTTTTTACAATACCTTTATCAGTTCCAAAAGTAACCTTTGTCAACGTGTTACATGTTTCGGCGAGCTGCCATTGTCAAACTGTATTGAAGTAAAAACCAAATATTTTATATCAATTGATTGTGTTTTCACCGAGTGATTGCTTCATGATTGACGCTCAGATAAAATACTTCATTTATTGATTTGATATTGTAAAAAACAGCTATTAATGGGGCATTTGAATATTTGGCTAGTTTCAATGCTAACCATATTCTGCAGCAAAGTAGTGGTGATCAGTGGTGGCGATAAGACCCCGCGGGCCCCCCCTCCCCCGCAAGTTTGTTTGTCGGGCCCTCCTCCGAAAAAACTCTTTAAAAAACATTATCACATGTATGCCTAAACTTGCACTTTTGCTTGGCAAGATATCTCCCGAGGCACCGAGGCGTCATCTTCGTCTTCCATGATTGCGAAAAAAACGTGAATACTTCCCGTAGTCATGGAAAAAACATTCATAGTCAACTGTGGTTGCAACCAAACCTATGACATCATAATATAACAACGGTATCGTCTACCACGTTTACGGCTCAATCCCTGATATCTCCCACGACCCGTGGTGAGAGGTAATCCGGCAAAATATTGAACATCTCCAGCGGCCGCGGAGACATCTTCATCGTCACCCGCGGGAAAATGTTTTTGTCGATATTCGCGATCGCGGCAAAAGCGTAGGCCTAATCTTTCAATTTCGTGAGCGTGATCCTCGCGGACATAAAAGCTTTTACTTTCAATTGGGCATTATTGTATTGAGTACTGAGAAAATTGGCTCGAGCTTAATTTTCTGACTTTATGTGCTTGTTCTCTCGAGCTTGTAGGCCAGGTTCCGCTCGCCTGAAAATCAACATTATGTAAAAATCAACTATTTCCAAAGCAAACCGGTTTTGAACCAATCTGTTTTGTCCGGAGGCCTATAATTAGGTAAGCAAAATTTTTTACCTGACTCGAAGTAAACAAATCTAAAGTGCAAAGTAAACAAAAGTGCAGCCTCCTAATAGTAAGAAATTAAATTAAATTAAAATCCTTCTTTAGCGTCAATGAATAGGACTGTTCATGCTTTGATATTGACCGAGGGCTTTGCTTGCTTGATGTTTTATTAATATTTATTTATCTATCCATCCATCTAAGATACTAATGTTCGGGTGGACGCTATTATCTTTGAAACTTTTAGGTCATATACGATGATAAAGTCGTGAAAAATAATAATTTATTAAAAAAATATATAATGATTACATAAGTTTAGACAGATGAATATTACCATTTACACATAAAAAGACGTTAAACAGAAACAGCAAAACTAAAAATATACAACTATATAGAGGAGTTTACATGAAAACAGGAAAAAACTATTGATCAATTATAAATCAATTATCAATTATTTAATATACGGTCTATATAAAGCTATTACCGTAGGTGGCACGGTAAGACCTGGAGCCGGGACCGATATACTTTTTTATTTTGATGTCCCTAGAGGGCAAAGGTGTAAAGCGGAATAAACTTGAAAGAGTTCGTGAACCAGCATGATTGGACTATGGGAACAGAGTTTTACGGGGGGTTGTATGGGGTAAAATTGTGTTTTCTCATTTTTGACCCTCTAAACACATCATTTCCCAATTTCTCTCTAGAGCATTTCAAAGAGCTTAAAAAACAATAACAAATAATTTAGTATATCATAGTGTTTATGTATGGTTAATGGTTACAGAGAAAAATTAAAAAGTTGCAAATTATAAATCGACATCAAGGCCGTAGCCAGGGGGGGGGTTAGGGGGTCAAACCCCCCGCCCACCACCGAAATCCTGAAATTTAGTAGTAAAAATTAATTAATACTAGGTTTAAAAAGTGCAAGTTAAATTATAAAATAGAAACCACAACAGAAGATATTTTTTTATGTTTTATTATGTTTTGCAGTATTCATATTTCATATAATTAATTATATTAATAAATCTAATCTATTAAAGAGGTAATAAAACTATGAAGGTTCAACAAAAATACTTTACTGAAAAAACAGATTGACCATCCTGTAATATTTTACGTATGTAACTATATCAACATTTAAGAAATAAGCATGGGAATAATTGGTGTTTGAATGAAAGTGCTTGAATCTGTTATCCACTGTCATGACCTGACCCAGTGGTGGTTCCAAGGGGGAGGGCTACAGGGGCTAAAGAAAGTACCAAACGGTTTTTAGGACCGTAGCCTACACTCTACAGTATGGTTAAAAATTTATGAATGCAGCAATCGTCATGGTTTAAATTTGTAAATGTCTACTTGCTTATGACAAACAACAGGTTAAATGGGAGTTTTTTAGCTAAGTTCACATATAAGGAATAAGCTATTACCGTATGTCTCATGGTAAGACCTGGTCCCGGGACCAATTTACTTTTTCGTTTTGAGGTCCCCAGAGACCAAAAGCACCATCCGTTCAAATTCATATATATATATAATGTATATATATAATGTATATATATATATATATATTTATCTATATATATAATTCCGTAAGTCAAATTTTTGTAAAGAAATTGTGAGTGACTGGATGGCCGTAGAAGGATGGGAGGGGTCTTATTTTAAAGGTCTTGACGTGAATTTTGAGGGAAAACTATTCATTTGTCTTATTTTTTTACCATAAATTCGCAACAGAATAAAACTTTTCCCATTAAAACAACATGGGGTTTAATTTGTTTACATCTTTTGAAATTAAAACAGCTGTGCCACAGATTTGTATTAGTTGTATTTCTGAAAATCTGTGTACTCATAGCCTTTGATATAGATACCAGCTGTACTTTTTATGAATTTCAGTTTGTTTACTACAGCAATGTATAATTTTTAGTAATGGTGATCTATAGTTATCTTATCGTATTTCTTCTTTTCTACCTAAATATAGTAATGAACAACGGAGGAAGGCCGCGTCGCCGAGGTGTTGGCTTTCGAAATCAGCATGACAGACGACAGCGTAGGCGAGAAATTTATAATGAGGAAAGGAATGAACAACCACATCATGACGTCGAAGATACTCCTATTTTTAGATTACCACTTATAAACGAGATACCAACACACAATCTGGGCCTGATGAATGATCAATGTATGCATTGTGGTGCGTTGCACTTTGTTGAAGAGTCTACAAATGGTCACTACAACTCTTGCTGCCATAACGGTCTCATACATCTACCACAACCTGAAAATAACAATGAACTACAACAGTTGTTTAGGAATGGACATTTTATTAAAAACATAAGACAGTATAATAGTGCTATGGCATTTGCCTCACTCTCTGCCACGAAAAAAGAAGTTCAAGGCAATGGACCATATTGCTTTAAAGTCCAAGGTCAAATTCACCGTTTTATTTCGGACTTATTACCAGGTGATGAACAAGCCCCTTCATACGGTCAGTTATATTTCATTGATACTGCAGTCGCAAATAATCTTAGACTACAAAGAACCGAAAATAGTGCCCTCAAGTTGGAAATAGTAACTCAATTGTCTGACATATTATCAAATAACCCATATTCCCAGACTTATAGAAAAGCTAATGAAATGATGACTAATGAAAACATTAAAAACATTGAACTTCGATTCGTAGACAACATTTCGATGGATATTAGACGATTCAACAGACCTTCCGCAGATGAAATTGCTGGAGTGTTTAATTCAGAAGAAGGTGAACCTCCACACAATCGTCATGTAGTAATTTACAACCGCCAAAGTGGGCCTAAGCTTTTATCAATATTGAGCCCACACTGTGATCCAATGCTATATCCTTTGTTATTTCCGAGCGGCGAACCTGGGTGGGACGCAGAAATGACACACAATGGACAACGACGTCAAAGACTGCGTGAGAAGCTTACCATGCTACAGTTCGCCAGCTATAGACTTGCTGTTCGGCCCGGCTTCTCAAATATCCATGCTGCTAAAAAACTATTTCAACAATATATTGTAGATCTATACACCAGAGTTGAAAGTACCTAATAGACTAAATTATATTAGACATCACCAATCGCAGCTTAGAGTTGAACACTACCACGGATTGCAAGATTTTGTTTTGAACAGAGCACAACTAGAAAGCGTCACTGCGGGTAAGATTGTTGTGTTGCCATCAACATTTGAAGGTAGTCCGCGTAACATGACTCAACGTTATCAAGATGCAATGGCTATCGTTCAAAAATACGGAAAGCCTGATTTATTTATAACAATGACATGCAACCCTAAATGGACTGACATACTATCTTCACTGAAAGACAATGAAACACCAGCCGATCGACCAGATATCGTTTCCAGAGTATTTAAATGTAAATTAAATGAGTTGAAAAATTACCTCCTAAAAAATAATGTATTTGGAAAGGTTATTGCTTTTGTGTACGTCATAGAATTTCAGAAACGAGGCTTGCCCCACTGCCACATACTTTTAATCCTTGACGAAGAATCAAAATTTCGTGAACCAGCCCAAATAGACCGATGTGTTTATGCAGAGTTGCCTAATCCCAATGAGTTCCCAAGTCTCCATGACAAAGTTGTGCGGAACATAATTCAAGGGCCATGCGGAGCGCGAAATCAGAATTCACCTTGCATGAAAGACGGAAAATGTTCAAAAAAATATCCTAAAGAGTACGTGAATGAAACAGTTGAGAACAGCAATGGATATCCACTTTATCGTCGACAAAACAACAATACCACAGCTCAAAAGGGGGTTAACCTGGTTGACAATAGAGATGTTGTGCCATATAATCCTTATCTATTAATGAAATATAACGCTCATATAAACGTCGAGGTTTGCTCAAGTGTCCGATCAGTGAAGTATTTATTCAAATATGTATATAAAGGATATGACTCGGCTTGCCTAGAATTTGTAAATAGTATACAAAATGAAACTCTAAACTTTGATGAAACGACCCGCTTTGCCAACATGAGGTATGTTAGTTCTCATGAAGCTATTTGGCGTCTCCATTCTAATGACATGCATGAACAATCTCATACAATTATTCGCTTAGCTGTTCATGACGAAGGATATCAAAATGTTTTATTTTCATGCTGGGAACGAGGAGCACGCACTTCAAAATTCAGCCGAAAAACACACAACACTTACAGCATGGTTTGTTTTAAACAACCGAGACCCCAATGCACGTCAATATCTATATGCAGAGATTCCACAGTACTACAGATTTGTTTCAAACCAATGGGTACGTCGACAGAGATGTGGATCGAAAGTAATAGGTAGAATGTACGGTGTTGCACCAAAAGATCAAAACAGATTTTACCTACGTATTTTACTACTACATATCAGAGGAGCTATGTCATTTGATGACATACGATTCTACAATGGTACTGCATATAACTCTTTTAAAGAAGTTGCAGTTGCAAGGGGACTCCTTCACGATGATGCAGAGTGGCATCGTTGTTTAGAGGAGATGCAAAATAGCAAAATGCCTAAACAGTTAAGAGGTTTATTTGCATACATTTGTTGCTTCTGTGAGCCATCCTCTCCATTAGCACTCTGGAATAGTTTCAAAGAAAAACTTATCGAAGACTTCCAAGAACTTGGTGCAGATGAAGCTGAAAATGTAGCGTTACAACAAATAGACTTAATCCTAAGAGAGAACGGATTTAATTGTGCCAGTCTGAATTTACCAGTACCACGGAACAATAACCATCATTTGAATAACAATAATAATATAGAGTACGAGTCTGTTGTAGGTGCCGAAATGTACTCAAAATTAAATTATGGACAAAAATTAGTTGTGGATGAAATTCTAGATTCTATATCAGGAAATTCAACGGATAATCTGTTTTTTTTTAGAAGCTCCAGGAGGATATGGAAAAACGTTCATTTACTCTTGCCTTCTACATATAATTCGAGGACGAGGTCAGACTGCATTAGCTACAGCTTGGACAGGAATAGCTGCTCTGCTCTTAGAAGAAGGAACAACACTTCATCGATTATTTGGACTACCAGTCCCCGTACAGCCCGGATCAGTATCTTCAATTAAAATTAATTCAGAGAAAGCTAAAGTACTGAGAAAATCAAAAATTATTATAATAGATGAAGCATCAATGGTCCCTGCCGCCGCTATAGATTGCATTGATCGTCTGTTAAGAGATATAATGAAATTTGAAAACCAAATCAATGAAAACATTCTAATGGGAGGGAAAATTGTATTGTTTGGAGGAGACTTTCGACAAGTGTTACCGGTTGTTCCCATGCAAGGAAAGGTTCAAACATTGGAGGCATGCTTGCAGAACAGTAAAATTTGGAAAAAGTTAAAATTTCTTAAACTAACACAAAACATGCGAATCAACCCTGGTGAAAACGAGTTTTGCAATTGGCTTCTCGAACTTGGAAATGGCACATTAAACAAAGGTTTCGATGTGATTGACATTCCTGAACAGTTTATCCTCAGAAATCAATCTATTATTTGTTTTACTTTTAATGAACAAATTAATTTAAACAATGTCAAGACATTTTCTAATAATGTAATAATGTGTCCATTGAATGAACAGTGTCAAACCCTCAACAATGAAATCCTACAAACAATGGAGGGGGAAGCGAATGATTACTTTAGTGTGGACGAAATAATCAGTGACGACCCAACCGAACGTTTGAATATTCCTATTGAATATTTACACTCAATAACTCCCTCAGGAATGCCACCTCACAAATTGACATTAAAAGTAGGTGCCATAGTAATGTTAATCAGGAATATAAACCTAGGGTCAGGTTTGGTTAATGGCGTGCGGTTAATCGTATTAAGCATGTTTGAGAAATGCATAAAATTAGAAATTATTACGGGATCTGGAAAGGGAAATATAATATTTTTGCCTAGAATAAAGCTTATTTCAACAGATCCTAACATGCCTTTCCACATGTCAAGACTGCAATTTCCCTTACGACTTGCCTTTGCTATAACTATCAATAAGGCACAAGGCCAAACCTTCCAGAAAGCTGGAGTTTACTTAGATAAACCAGTTTTTACACACGGACAGTTATATGTTGCATTTAGCAGAGTCAAGTCATCAGATGGAATCAGAGTATATATGGCAAATACAAGAGAACAGAACAATACAGAAAACAATTCATATACAAAAAACATAGTTTATCCAGAGGTTCTGACTAATTATCAAATGCAATAAGTAAGTAGTGATTTCTATTCACGTAAATAAAACTTGAATTAAACCAAATTTTAATTGTTTTTTATGCTTATTATTTTCAAAATAAAAAAGTTTACTGTTTTAGAGGCTATTGTCCCTACAAACCACCATTTAAATGTAAATGTATCTACTGTATATAATATATTGTATACATTTTGTGTTTTAAACTATATTATAATGCTAGAAAATCAGTGCTTATTTATAAATGACCAATGAAGGTTGATAAAAAATTTATGTATTTTGGTTTTTTAGGGGCTTTTGCCCCTACAAGCCCCTAGTATGTTTATATACATATATTTATAATATGTTTATATATTTATATATATACTATTAGCTGTAACCCGCGGGCTTTGTCCCGTTTATCTTCTTAATTTTCAAGATGATCTCGTTCGCATGACTCAATCACGTCCTGGTTGAACCCGTGGGCTTTGCCCCGTTTAACTTCATAAGTGAGCTCGTTCGCATGGCTCAATCACGTCCTGATTGAAGTTCGTTCGCTACGCTCACTCACCTTTTCGCATGGCTCAATCACGTCCTGGTTGAAGTTCGTTCGCTACGCTCACTCACTTTTAGGTTAGAGCTCGTTCGCTGCGCTCACTTGCCTTCAGGTTAGCTTGTTCGCTACGCTAACTCGCCTCCAGGTTGAAGTTCGTTCGCTATGCTCACCCACCTTTTGGTTGCAAATTAGCTGTTGTCATAGTAAAAGAAATAATAGTGCTGCACCCTGTTGGTAATCCTTGTAACTTTAATGCTATTGAACATCATAGAACAGAACCAACTTGTTTAATTGAAACAGCTGTTAAGATTCATTAATTCTATTTAAATATTAGTACTCATAAGGTTAACATGGGAAACTCCAGAGCCACTGGGGCGGAAACCAGAGGTCGGAGGGTAAAATCCTTTCTTAGTGAGCGTCTACTACCCAAAAGGAAGATGCCTGCCAAGTTTCAGGTTCCTAGGTCTTATGGTTTCTGAGATTTCGTGATGAGTGAGTGAATGAATGAATGAGTCAGTGGTATTTGAGCTTTATATATATAGATATGTGTCCGTTAGCACGATAACTCAAACAAAACTTATCCGATTTTGATCAAATTTGGTATACACCTACATTTATTCGAACAAGTTCGCGAACCAGCAGGATCAGACCATGGGAACGGGGGTTTATGGGGGGGTTTTACAGGGTAAAAATAGGGGTTTCCGATCTTTGACCCTAAAAACATAAAATTTTGGAATTTCTTTCCCAACCATTTTATAGAGCTTAAAAAAAGAAATAATTTGGTATATTGAAGCATTTGTTGTATGCCTAATGGCTACGGAGAAAATTCAAAAAAGTGCAAATTAAAAATCCCCATGTTATTCTTACCGAGAAAATGAAAACTGTTGTAGTTTACTTGTTTATGGATATATGTTGATCAAATTTGGCAAATTTATTTATTTCATCCTATACTATTGACGTTTTGTCAAAAAACACTGTTTATCTTCCCCGTAGCAGCAAACCTAAGCACTGGTTAAATCTAATGTTATTTAAATTGGGAATAAATATGTCTTATTTATGGAAATATTTAGTAAATATGTAATCAGACAAGTTTAAATTCACTTATCTGCAGGTTTGCTGTGGCGGGGGTATTTTACGATTGGAGACAGTTTGCTTGTTTATTGAAATATTTTGATCAAACTTATTTATTTATTTTATACTAGGCTACAAATATTTTACCGAACAACACAGTGTATTAACCTCCCTGTAGCTGCAAACCTAGGTACTTGTTTAACCTAATGTTATTTAGATTTAATTTTAAAATCAATTCAGGCAAATGGACGTTCGCTTAGTCTGCAAGTTTGCTGCGGTGGGGTATTTTTGTTTTATTTTATAACTTTCTCCGTTACTTTTAGTTGTAAAACAACACTTCAATATACAAATTGTTTAGCTCTATAGATGCTGGAGCCCTTGTTTGTGTCACAGAAATCTTTAATAAAAAGAATTCTTAAAAAACCACTCCGATGTCCAACAGATCAACTCTTTATTGAATTTCCAGTATTGAATATTAGGCAACTATTCATTAAATCACTATTACTGTTTATAAAGTCAAACAAGCAACAAATATTTACAGAAATATCACATATTGTTATCCCACTAAAAACCGGATAAATTTTGGCTTTTGTTTACCTAGATCATTCCTCAATTCCACTAACAAGAACGCTTTCTATCTAGCACATGTTTTATACCGTAACCTTCCATCAGACATTATCGAGGCGGAGGGTAGCAGTGTTGCTGTGTACAAACGCAGGATTGGCGAGTGGCTCACGCGTATCGGGTGGGCGGCTGCAGAGGCGCTGATACAGTCCGTTTACACAGTATAATTTTGCAATACTGAACTGAAAAAGATGATTTCATCACGGCTGATGTCAGAATTCAACCATGTTTTAGTTACCGTTTTCAGTAATTCTAGTTTAGGATGTTCCATTTGATTCAACTTTTGTTTAAATGTATTAAACAAAATGTTAGTTCTCCTATAGAAATTAGTTCTCCTATAGACTTTCGTTTCTGTATAAATCAAATTAAGGGTTTCCTTTCTAATATTCATTTTATATAGGTTTTTGTCTTTTAGCGAATTTCCCATATAGGGAATAGGGGAATTTTTCATTTTGAGGTCCCTAGAGGCCAAAAACACCATCCGTTCAAATTCATAAATAAATATATATATATACAGAGTGAGTTTTAATTGTCCCCCCCCCAACTTTTTTCTACATTTTTTCAAATATCAATCCCAGACCACTTCCAAACATTGTTGGTTAGTAAGTACTTCATTTTGACAAGGTGGTCATTTCCGGCCGCCATCTTGGATCCGCCATATTGGATGCAAAATATTTTTTTCAAATGTAATGGTGGGGTTGTGACCCATTATTGCGAACTAGATTTTTACCCTGATTACAATGCCGCAAACCCTTTAAAAAAATCTTGATCCATTCCAAAGTTATGAGGGCTTTTTAAAACTTTATTTTTAGCCCATTTTAACATTGTGCATGTACAAACTAAGACCATAATCTCAAAATAGTGCTAGATAAAGATAAGTATACACTACCAGTCATTGTTGACCTATTTTCACTTGGTTATGACTGATGTATTTTTTTCGGCCGCCATCTTGGATCCACCATTTTGAAATATGATAAATTATTTTAAATATGAAGGGGGTGTAGTGACCCATCATTTCGAACTACTTTTTTAAGCTAAACTCAATGCTGCAATCCGTTTTTCATTTTCATATTTTGATTTTGAAATATTGACATTTTTAACAAAAAAGTTGCAATATATCATTAATAAAACTTGATAACAAAAAACGGATTGCGGCATTGAGTTTAGCTTAAAAAAGTAGTTCGAAATGATGGGTCACAACACCCCCTTCATATTTAAAATAATTTATCATATTTCAAAATGGCGGATCCAAGATGGCGGCCGAAAAAATACATCAGTCATAACCAAGTGAAAATAGGTCAACAATGACTGGTAGTGTATACTTATCTTTATCTAGCACTATTTTGAGATTATGGTCTTAGTTTGTACATGCACAATGTTAAAATGGGCTAAAAATAAAGTTTTAAAAAGCCCTCATAACTTTGGAATTGATCAAGATTTTTTTAAAGGGTTTGCGGCATTGTAATCAGGGTAAAAATCTAGTTCGCAATAATGGGTCACAACCCCACCTTTACATCTGAAAAAAATATTTTGCATCCAATATGGCGGATCCAAGATGGCGGCCGGAAATGACCACCTTGTCAAAATGAAGTGGTGAACAATGTTTGGAAGTGGTCTGGGATTGATATTTGAAAAAATGTAGAAAAAAGTTGGGGGGGGGGGACAATTAAAACTCACCCTGTATATATATATATATATTTATTTATTTATTATATATATATACAGGGTGAATTTTAAATGAGTTCCCCCCCTACTTTTTTCTACATTTCTTAAGATATCATCTCCGGACCACGTCAGATCATTGTTGAGTAGTAAGTACTTCATTTTGACTGGGTAAACATTTTTGGCCGCCATCTTGGATCCGCCATATTGGATACAAAGTTTTTTTTTCAAATGTAAAGGTATGGTTGTGACCCATTATTTCAAATTAGAATTTTACGCTAATTACAATGCCGCAATTAGTTTTTAAAAATCTTGATCCGTTCTAAAGTTATGAGGACTTTTTATAATTTTATTTTTAGCGCATTTTAACATTGTGCATTTACAAACTAAGACCATAATCTCAAAATAGTGCTAGATAAAGATAAGTATACACCACCATTCATTGTCGACATATTTTCACTTGGTTATGACGGATGTAGTTTTTTCAGCCGCCATCTTGGATCCGCCATTTTGAAATTAGATCAATTAATTTAAATATGAAGGTGGTGTTGTGACCCATCATTTTGAACTACTTTTTTATACTGGACTCAATGCCGCAATCCGTTTTTGGTTATCAAGCTGTCTTGATGAAATATTAAAATACTCTTATTTAAAATTTCAATATTTCAAAAACCAAAGATGCAAATGAAAAACGGATTGCGGCATTGAGTTCAGCATAAAAAAGTAGTTCAAAATGATGGGTCACAACACCACCTTCATATTTAAATTAATTGATCTAATTTCAAAATGGTGGATCCAAGATGGCGGCTGAAAAAACTACATCCGTCATAACCAAGTGAAAATATGTCGACAATGAATGGTGGTGTATACTTATCTTTATCTAGCACTATTTTGAGATTATGGTCTTAGTTTGTAAATGCACAATGTTAAAATGCACTAAAAATAATGTTATAAAAAGTCCTCATAACTTTAGAACGGATCAAGATTTTTAAAAACTAATTGCGGCATTGTAATCAGCGTAAAATTCTAGTTTGAAATAATGGGTCACAACCCTACCTTTACATTTGAAAAAAAAACTTTGTATCCAATATGGCGGATCCAAGATGGCGGCCAAAAATGTATACCCAGTCAAAATGAAGTACTTACTACTCAACAATGATCTGACGTGGTCCGGAGATGATATCTTAAGAAATGTAGAAAAAAGTAGGGGGGGAACTCATTTAAAATTCACCCTGTATATATGTGTGTGTCCGTTAGCGCGATAACTCGAGCAAAAATGATCCGATTTTGATGAAATTTGGTACAAACGTGTAAACCTACGTTTATTCGAACGAGTTCGCGAACCAGCATAATCGGACCATGGGAACGGGGGTTTATGGGGGGTTTTATGGGGTAAAAAAGGGTTTTTCCCATTTTTTGCCCTAATAACAAAACATTTTGCAATTTTTTTTAAACTGTTTTGTAGAGCTTAAAAAAATAAATAGTGTAGTACATTGAAGCGCTATTGTGTGCCTAACGGTCAAGGAGAAAATTCAAAAATAGTGTAATTTTAAATTCCCATGTTATTCTTATGGAGAAAATGAAAACTGTTGTAGTTTACTAGTTTATGGATATATGTCGATAAAATTTGGCAAATTTATTTATTTCATCCTATACTATTGATGTATGGTCAAAAAACACTTTTTACCTTACCCGTAGCAGCAAACCTAAGCACTTGTTAAATCTAATGTTATTTAAATTGGTAATAAATAATATGTCTAATTCATGGAAATATTTTAGTAATAATGTAATCAGAGTTGAAATTCGCTTAGTCTGCAGGTTTGCTGCGGCGGGGGTATTTAAATTTCTAGTAGTTGTAAGTATTAGCATTGAACAAATTCTCAATACTTTGCATACTATTGCCTAACAATGGTTTACAAGAACTCTTCCCCTGATCACAGATCAACATCTATCCGGGGGAATAATTCCATGTAATGTATTGTTCTATTATTGTTTAATATTTGGAATAAAAGTATTTTGATTTGATTTGATTTGAGATACGATTTCTCATTTGCCCGATTGGATTTTCAATTACTGTAAATCTATTTAAATATATTTAAATAACATGATGTATAACAAGTACCTAGGTTTGCTGCTGCAGGGAGGGTAATAAGTTTTTTTTTTGTAAAATAGCATGCAAGTTTGTCCTTTATTACACCTTTTAGCCAAATTTCATCAAAATCGGAAAAAAATTCTCAAGTTATCGCGTTCACGGACATCGCTAAAAGTATATTGTTCCCGGGTCTAGGTTTTAATGTGCCACCTACCATATATGGAAATTCGATAAAAAAGCTACCCAGAACATCTTACTCCATTCTGCACTCACAGTGCATTCATTTTCAGATTAAAATACACACTTAGGTGTGCTTAGCTCTCAAGTAATCAATCAATGAATTGCTTAACACGTGACTGTAAACAGTAAACTGTAAACATTATGGCTTACAAATAAGAAACTAATTTTGCCAAACAGATTATCGTTATTTGTTTAAAAATCACGTGTTCTCTGTTCTGTCGGCAGTACACGAATACTCAAACAGACTTTCTGTTCTCCTAATTGTGGTAGCCTATTAAAATCTACGAATGGCCTATTAATGATAGATGACGTTTGTATCGAAATAGTTTTGATAACTCATTTATAAGAGTTTCATTTTATCTTATTGAAATGTGTATATTATTTGTCTCTAATGAATAATAAAAATAAACTTAGCAACAATAGGCCCTAATTTTGTGTGTGTTATTCCAATTCTGTAATGAACTCAATCTTTGAGTGCGTATTGCGCTTGCGCCCTTAAGGGTAAGAAATTTTAAATTCTAAAACCTTATTGCAGAACTACAAATTGAGATGAATCTTTTGACACCTCAAACTTTGAAATTGGTCCACGAATGAGGGAGGAGTAGTATTAACAAAAAACGGCTTCACGTGTTTTATATATATATATATATACCGGGTGTCCAAAACCACCCGTACTCCCCTTTCAAAATGATGGAAACCTTTTCTTACAAACAAAAAATAATACAGAACTAGCTAAATTGGGTAAGGTCTACCAAATGGTGATAATTTCAAATCCAAAATCACACCGGAAGTGGCTTTTTCGGACCAGAAGTTGACTTTTTTAAATGTAAACTACCAATTTTGATTAGAGAATCGGATTCTGCGTTGAAAAATACATAACTTTTGTCTAAAACATTTTTTGAAAAAAACTTGTTTTCTACCTCTAATCCCCCATTAAAGTCAATAATTTTTTGTCATTCATCAGTCAAAGTTACTCCAAACAATAATAGAGAAAAACAAATAACAAAGATTACGTAAAGACATATGATGAATAGAATCAGCTGTTTATTTTAAACACCTTAGCAATTGAGTAACAGCTGGTCTACACATTGCTAAGTTTAATTTTTTCTAATAATTTATTTTTACATTTGACCCTTAAATGTAAAAACAAATGATTTATTTAAAAAAATAAAATGAAATTAAGCAATGTGTAGACCAGCTGTTACTCAATTGCTAAGGTGTTTAAAATAAACAGCTGATTCTATTCATCATATGTCTTTACGTATAATCTTTGTTATTTGTTTTTCTCTATTATTGTTTCGAGTAACTTTGACTGATGAATGACCAAAAATTATTGACTTTAATGGGGTATTAGAGATAGAAAACTAGTTTTTTTCAAAAAATGTTTTAGACAAAAGTTATGTATTTTTCAACGCAGAATCCGATTCTATAATCAAAATTGGTAGTTTACATTTAAAAAAGTCAACTTCCGGTCCGAAAAAGCCACTTCCGGTGTGATTTTGGATTTGAAATTATCACCATTTGGTAGACCGTACCCAATTTAGCTAGTTCTGTATTATTTTTTGTTTGTAAGAAATGGTTTCCATCGTTTTGAAAGGGGTGTACGGGTGGTTTTGGACACCCGGTATATATATACTAGAGAACCCGTGCGGCTCTAGTATTGTCGCTCCGTTGTTATTGTCTCCGCTGTCTGGCCTTCTGCTCCGGCGTCGTCACCAGGATTGTAGATCATATATATATATTGGATATTTTAGGCCCGTCACAGTACCTATGAAACATAACTCCGAGGAAAACGTTATGCTTAAATTCGAGTAATTCTAGTTACATATCTTAGAGTTGTTTAAACACTTGTTAGAAACCTTAATTTTAAATATCTCTATTGCAAAAAAGGTTCACCTACATTATTTCTGCTCTCAGTTATAACGGATAACTTCTAATGAATGCTAAAGGATCTGCTTCAATTCGAGTTAACATGTTACAACAAAGTTTTTCCAGCATTGAGCATTGAAGAAAACTGTTGCCTTACTGTTGCCTGTGTTAAGTAGTTTAAGTTTGGGTAATTTTATTTCTTTGATTTGAGACTTCCCTTTAATCAAACGAATTTTCTCCGTAGAGAATCCTGAAAAGTTGGGTGATATCAACCATTTCATGTGCTCCATTTTTCACTACAAACTCTGGGTTACCAACTGGACAGCCATAATCTGCTTTGAATAGTTAAGCAGCAACACCATTGAAAGTTGATTAACGTATTTTAACGTGTTGTCTGTCAGTCACGGTATATGCCCCGCATCAGAACGTTCTCACGTTGTTCAGTGGAATTCCTCTTTTAATACCTGTCCCAATTTTTTGAAAGTATGGATTCATTTCTCGATTATGTCGAAATAGGTTGGATGACTCTTGTAGCTATAAAATTTGGATATTAATTTTCATTTTCTCTTTTTGAAAAGTGTATATAGCCTCTCCTGAAATAAGAATAAACTTGACCATAACTACTCGATCGTTAAATACATAAACACTAATTCCTCCACTTATATTTGGTCTAATATTGCCACTAAAACTTTCAATAGCAAATGAGTTTTTGAAACTTCTTTTTTCGACTTGAAATGTCTGGATTGTGTTGGTGAATTCAGTCCAAATCTTTGTATAAGTTTGTCCGAGGAACGGGCAACATAACCTAGAAGTAAACAATCCATTTGCGTTTTTCTCAATTGAAGTAGACCGAGTAATACAAAAGTTTACAATAAAAACATAACGTCCGCAAAGATTTGGAATAATCTTACAACTTGAACTTATCATAGTCAAGGCATTATTATATTTTCTACTAAATGTTTTGAAATTTCTCGATCTATCGTGTCAGAAGTAAACATTTCTTGCATGCATTCATTTGATCTGTGATTAGGCAAGTTTACTTTACCACCGTGACAACACTATGTGCTTCGTATATATTTTTTTTCTTCCAAAGTAAGTTGCATAGCATAACTGTCAAATATTATTCATCTCACCAAGTGAATTTGTATCTGGATGGGAATCTGTTGGACCAGGTCTCTCTTTTTGTACTCTCCTCATACGCATTATATATCTTATTATTAATCGTCCCCTCCTCCCGTTTTCTTGAGGCATTTTCTGTTCTTCCAACAAAACGATTAACTGTTTAACTTGATCTTAACCTACTGAATATTACAAACATTAATATTTACTCCTAAAAACCTAATGAGTTTCTTTTTATAAACATCTGTTTTTTTGTTTTTACATTTGTTCTGTGTATTTCTTATGGGGAAAACCCGACCTTTGAGAGGGTCTCACGCCATTAAGAGTGGGAATTTTAAAACCTTATTGCAAAACTACATATTGAGACGAATCTTTTGACACCTTAAACGTATTCAACACTATTCAAGGTGATGTATTACAAGATGAGACTTATAACCTGAGAAAACGTGATGGAATAAAAATTCCTATGAGATATAGAGATGATTCTGTCATGTGTCTCAATGACAGAGATAAAAATTAGCTTTTAGCTTCTGCAAAACTTACAAAAGAAGTACCGAAAAATTATGATGAAGCGATTAGATCTGAGCATGCCATCAATTGAAAATCTGCTATGGATGAAGAAATAAATTCATTAATAAAAAATAAAACTTATGATTTGGTTGTATACCTCATGCTGCAGTGAGTCCGCCCTTTGCTTCTGCTGATCCAACTCGCCCTTCAGCCGCTGTTTCTTGGACCGCTCAGAATCCGCTATGAGGACTTCCCTCTCCTTCTCAGCTCGTATCTGTACAATTTTATGATACATGTTAACGCTATTCTTTTATCTTTTTTAGCTAGCTACAAAAATAGCTACAAATATAGCAGTATCAATATTTCAAATACAAAATCAATCGCCTTCAAAACAAGCTTTTCAATATTTTTCTAGCGTTTGCCGTTTTTGAGAAAAAGTTAATTTACAAAAGTTACAACAAAAACTTTTTGGGTAGAGTAAAAATTCTGAAACTACACAAATTAATTCATTATATATGTGTCTATATTGTATTAAAGCCTGATAAAGTTCTGACGTTTAGTTAACATTGTGCGAATTTTCAAAGTCATAAGATGGTTTTTGATACTCTAAAAACAGGGAGTTTTTACCTTCCAACTGTCATAAAAGAATTTCCTAAGAGAGCAAAAAATATTTTGTTTTCACCGGAATACGTAGAATAAAACAACGGAAATTTATATATACTACGTGTTTTTCTAAGTTAGTTTGGTAACTTTTCTGTAGAGCTCCAAACTTGAGTGTCTAAACTTTTTTCCCCGACAGTATGAGTAGCCAGTAAACTTTCTTTATAGGGAAATAGTTAGAGAGTGAGGCCTTGGGGCCCTTTAAAGTTTTGTATATCTGCATCAGATTAACATAGCAAACAAACATTGTTATGGAAAAGACAGCTCTGGTTCTTATTTATAGTGACTGTGTTGTTTTTCCCTTATGAAAAAGTTCCAGATCTGGCCAGATTAAAAAAATCCAGATCTGATTTTGAAACATAAAAACCAGATCTGTGTTAAGTTACACATAAAGAAAATGATTTTAAAAAAAGAAAAAAGAATATAAGATGTTTTAACATTTAAACCTAATTAACTATGCATTAACAATTTTATAAAAATTAAAAAGTGAAAAAAATCGTAATAAAATTTTAATATGTCCGACCGGGATTTGAACCAGGGACTCTAGCGTGGGAGTCAGATCACTACACCACGGCCGCTTCTTATCAGACACTGTAACAAAAGCCATTACTAATACGAGAAGCTGTATTAGGTCTCGTAATTGTACTTGTAAGACATCAAGAATACTGTAAAATGTTGTATGTTGTAATTTGCTTGTTTAAGGATATATTTTTATCAAAATTTTTCAATATATGTTATACTTAGATGTTAATATTTTACTAATAAACACACTTTATTAGCCTCCCTGTAGCAGCAAACCTAGGTAGGCTACTCATTAAACCTAATTTTATTCAAATAGCGATTTAATTGAAAATCTGGCAAATGGAAATTTGCTTAGTCTGTAGGTTTGCTGCGGCGGGGGTATTTTCTTAATTTTTGTAGTTTGTTTTACTAAAATAGGTACAATAGTAGCCCTATCTAAACAATTGTATAATATTTAACTATTAAATTATGAACATTAATTTTCAAACATTTCTCGTTCAAAAAAAGGGCTGCCAATATTTGTTGTCATAGGAATTGAATTGCATACTATTCATATTTAGTCTTTTGTTTTCCATTGCACTGTTTTTTTTTTGTTGAATTTAAATGTTTTTCATAGCATTGTTTGTCACATTAATTTTATTCTCAAATAAACTTTTAAAAATAAATTAATTTAACAAATAGGCCTAAAAATCAGAAGTGTTACAATTTCTGGTGTGTGCGACTAATATTAAAAGGTCTGTCTCAGATCAGGCATATCTGGTTGCCATATATGGACTCATTTCAGATCTGGCCATACCTTGGTGCCATATCTGGAATAATTTCAGATCTGGATCCCAGATTTTAGGGCCTATGTTACAAATATTTTAAATGTAATATAGGCTACTCATTGACACTATTCAATGTACCAAGCATGTACAGATGACGAATAAAGATATTTTGATTTGATTTGATTTGAGATATGACCAGATCTGCGATGCCAGATCTGGATTAATTCCATATCTGGTCAGATCTGGATGCCAGATATGATCAGATCTGTGATGCCAGATCTGAACTAATTCCATATCTGGTCAAAAATGGGTGCCAGATCTAGCCAGATCTAGCCAGATCTCGCCAGATCTGGAATGTGTCCAGATATGTCATCCCAGATCTGGCACCCAGATCTGGCCAGATCTGGAACCAGTCCACTCTTCCAAGGGTTTGCTCTGTGAATAATTATCTTTTTTTTTACGTATTTTTGAGCTCGGTCTCTCTTTAAAGTTGTGACAAATTCTTTGTTTGTTCTTTGTACTTGTTTCATAGTATCACGGAAATAGTTAAAGTAAACAATAAAACTTTGTTCAAACATAGGTCTAACCAACAAGCTCCTCCTGTTACAAGAATGTCAACATCTAATGTAAACAAAGCTAAGTATAATGTACAACAAACAAACAAGTTCCTTGCTATGCCTTTTGATGAAAATGTAAGTGATCCTGATGATGATTTTGTATTTCCAAAACGTAAACTTACCTTTTCTTCCTCTGAATCTCAACCGAAACTATATGTTTTAGATTCAAGTGAACTATGTAAAGGCAATTAATACCAAATTCTATCTAAACATTCTTATTGTTCTAATGGTAATGGCAATGACGTGGATCAATCACACGAGATGGACGATTCTACTTTGGAAAATCAAGTAAATGACCCAAAGTT
This sequence comes from Macrosteles quadrilineatus, assembly GCF_028750875.1. Classification (NCBI taxonomy): domain Eukaryota; kingdom Metazoa; phylum Arthropoda; class Insecta; order Hemiptera; family Cicadellidae; genus Macrosteles; species Macrosteles quadrilineatus. Next base: position 177,539 of record NW_026542733.1, read on the forward strand.
AAAAATCCCTCCTATATTTTTGCACAACGTAAACAACCACCAAGAAATAATAAAAGACGTCCGAAATATGGTAAAGGCAACTTTTTCAACTCAAGTTCGAGGGCAGTCCCTTAAAGTGAACTTGTCTAATATAGATGACTTTAGAAATTTGACAGCCTTTTAAGATTCTTCCAACATTAAATATCATACTTTTCAACCCCTACATGACAAAAAACTAGAAGTGATTGTCAGGAACGTTCCTACATCATTATCTGAGAATGAAATTAAAACTGAGCTAACAGATCAAAACTATCCTGTCATTAGAGTCACTAGGTTACTCAAAAAAAAAAAAAAAAACTTCCACTCCCTCTTTGTGCAGTAGACTTAGAAAACAACGACGACGGCTAAGCTATATTTAATTTAACCACAATCTGTTTTGCAGTTGTAAGTGTCGAAATGAAAAGAAGATCTAGGCAAATTCCCTAATGCACTCGATGTCAACGCTATGAACACACGAAGAACTTTTGTAAGCTGGACCCAAGGTGCATGCGGTGCACTGGTCAACATCACTACTCTGAATGTTCTAAACAAAAAACTGCAGCTCCTCATTGTGGTGAAAGCCACACAGCTAACTACAGAGGTTGTCAAGTATACCAGAAAATAACCAACAAAGATCACAATCGGGGTAATCCTCGCAATCGCCCTCAAAACGCTACTGAGAAAAAAGAAAATCCTCCTTCTCCCCCTGATTTGAATTCTGCTACTCATTTTCCTGTGATTCATACAAACTTTTCGCCTCAGGAACCTTCTACATCACGAGTTTCCTTTGCTAAAGTTGCTGCTACGAGCCGCCGCAACACTAATAATTCATTCTCACAAGAACAATCTGATGATGCTCCTGATACGTCTGTGTTTCAAAACTTTGAACAAATAATCCTTGATGTGCTGAAATCGTTTATTCCTACTCTCAAAAAGATAATAAGTAATGTGATAAGCTCTATTCTCTCAAATTGATCAAATCAATTTAACCCTCCTTAACTGGAATGCCAATGGGCTTAGAGATAAACGTGTTACTTTTATCGCGTTTATGGTTAGACAGCATCGATATTGCATGTATTACTGAGACACACCTGACCAATGTGGAAAATTTCAAAGTTAATGGGTACTCTATATACAGGGAAGATAGGCCTAATCCAATAGCTTCAGGTGGCGTTGCAATTTTTGTGCGAGGAACTTTGGACCATCATAATATATTTTTATTATGATAATATATTTTTGTTTATCTTCAGTAGAAGCTGTTGGTGTAAAAATTAATTTAAGTCATGGTACAGACTTTCGCTTAATTTCTGTCTACAAACTCCCGAACAAACGGCTACACAATAATGACTTGCAGGTGCTGTTTGCAGAAAATTGTTCGACTGTTGTTATGGGGGACCTAAATTGTAAACATCAGATATGGGGTTGCAGAACCACAAATCCAAGTGGAAACCATTTGTTACGACTCACAAATAACTCAAACGTAATGATTGATGCGCCACAAGAACCAACACATTTTCCATGGCAACCTAATTATCAACCAGATATACTTGATTTGGTTTTGCACAAAAACTTTACAGCTCCAATCATTCAAAATGTTTTACCCGAGCTGGACTCTGACCATTCTCCCGTTATAGTAACCTTCTTCACGCAACCTCAATTCAGTTGTCTACCTCAACGATTAATTAATGAAAAGATAAATTGGGAAATTTTCAGTGCAGAAATAGGTAAATGTTTAGAAGGTATGCCTAAATTATCGTCTTGCATCGAAATAGAAAACTCTGTAAAAATATTTACCGAACCATTAAAAACTTGTGCCAGGAAAGCTATCTTAAATCCCTCACAATCCACACAAAATAACGACTACTATCATCCTCCAATGAGAATGATGCGTCTTATTAGAGAAAAACATAAAGTTAGACGACTTTGGCAGCGATACCGTCTACCACACTTTAAAAGGCAACTCAACGAACTGGGAAGACGAGTGAAAACAGAACTCGAGGAATTTAGAATAGACAACTATAAGGGTTATGTCCTATTCCGCCCGAGTTTTATTTCATCCGTAACCTAATAAGTCCCAGTTCGCCAGCGGTCCCAGATTAACCCTTATTATCCTCAGCTCTACCTGCGTCAGGAGTCCTATTCCATCCACGGAGGAGAAGCCCCGCCTACTAGGACCCCACCCACCCCCAACTATGTAAAAGCCCTTCAGACAAACCAAGCAAATTTCCTTTATAGTATTAATGTAAAGTGTAAACACAAAGATATCAGCATTAAAATATAAAGCGGCATTTGCCCTTATTGATGTAGCTGTTATAAAGATATGTTAAATCTTTATAATCTTGAACTTCCCTTTGGGTTGAAACGCTTTAACAGTAATCTATATTGATGAATGTTTACGACATAACAGATTAATAAAATTTACTGTCCATGTCCTGTTAGTTACTGTATGTTTGTCTCGCTATCCAAAATGTGTAAATAAGCAATTTAATTATTTAAAATATTGCGTTTAACGGCAAACAGAAACATATGACAACACTGCAATCTAAGACATGGCCAAACAAAGGCTACTAGTTAGCTGCTTCTAGTGTTAAATACCCAACTGCACACATTTAAGTTTTCTTTATTATACAATGTAAATAATTCGCCTATTGGGTCTGATGATGATTGGAGTGTCGAATCAAACTCGATCACTATTTGTCATCTTTTATGTATATTTATCGTCTGGTGAGATAACAGTATGAGAACACAAATATATTTTTTAAGTGTTATTAGACTATCTTTTTTTACTTTTCGTATACAATGTTATCTTGTATTTTACACAAGGAATGCGTTAAGATAGTGTCGTTTACTCTATTTACGCGAGTTGCGTACACTACTTTACCTACGACCATATTTTGTTATGAATAACCAGATATGTCGACAGGATGTGGATGAAGCGCGAGGGTTGTTGGCTTGGAATGTCCAAGCGTTGTCCGCGCGAAATAACAGGGGAGAAAGAGTTTCGCATTTTTCCAAGAGGGTGGTCATTAAGGATTCGCCATCGGTATGCTTCTTTTTGGGGAGAAGAGAGCTAAATCTCATTTCCATATGTTTGGCGATGTCTTGGATTGCAGTGTTGTCATATGTTTCTGTTTGCCGTTAAACGCAATATTTTAAATAATTAAATTGCTTATTTACACATTTTGGATAGCGAGACAAACATACAGTAACTAACAAGGACATGGACAGTAAATTTTATTAATCTGTTATGTCGTAAACATTCATCAATATAGATTACTGTTAAAGCGTTTCAACCCAAAGGGAAGTTCAAGATTATAAAGAGGCGCGGCTTCGCCTCCGTGGATGGAATAGGACTCCTGACGCAGGTAGAGCTGAGGATTATAAGGGTTAATCTGGGACCGCGGGCGAACTGGGACTAATTAGGTTACGGGCGAAATAAAACTCGGGCGGAATAGGACTACACGACTATAAGAAGTATGTTTCTGATATTCATCCGAGTGACCCAAATATGTGGAAAGCAACTAAACGTCTTTTAAGTACTCCATCGGTCATACCTACATTGAAAAAAGACAACCTAATATGTGAGACTGATTTACAGAAGTGTGAACTTTTGGCAGATAGTTATGAAACTACATTTCAACCCACTGATCTTGCTGATTATGGTGACGATGAGATGGTGAACGAGACTTTGAATGGACAATTTTTATCTGCTGAACCACCAATAAAGTTTGAATGCCAATCTGAAATTAAAGCAGTAATTAAAAAACTTCCACTCCGTAAATCACCTGGCCATGACCTTATTCCTAATATTATTTTGCGAAATCTCACCAACAAGGGCTTTTCATATTTCACATCAATTATTAATGCATGTTTGTCTAAATCTTACTTCCCTTCTATTTGGAAGCATGCGGAAATATCAGTTATTCATAAACCCAATAAACCAAAGTCTTCTCCATCGAGTTACCGTTCAATCAGCTTACTGTGTACACTTTCTAAAGTATTTGAAAAAATCATCTTGAAACGAATTGCCTCTTACATGGATGCTGCAAATATAATTCCGGCTCATCATTTTGGATTTCAGCCAAAACATTCGCCCATACATCAAATCTTACGTATATATAAAACGATAGTCAAAGGGTTTGAGAGGAAACAGCACACAGTAGCGGCATTCCTTGACATATCTCAGGCATTCGATAAGGTATGGCATGACGGTCTTGTGTTTAAATTGATTCATTTTGGATTTCCAAAGTATTTAACCGATATTGTAAAATCGTTTCTTTGTCACAGGACCTTCTCTGTTAAAATATGTTCCTCTAAATCATCCATTCGACAAGTCAATGCAGGAGTTCCACAAGGTTCAATATTGGGTCCTGTATAGTTCAATCTGTATATGGCAGACATCCCTCTTCCAGAAGACGCCTCATTAGCTCTCTACGCCGACGACACTGCTATCCTGTGCCAACATTCCGACATCCATGAGGCCACGTATTCCCTGCAATACTCTGTGTATCTTCTCATTGATTGGTTCTACAAGTGGAAATTTCGCCTAAATTCAACTAATTGTGAGACCAAAATATTCTCCTTGAAAAAAAATACATTGCCACATGAAATTCAAATATATGGTAACTTTCTACCTTGGAACCCTGATGACCAGGCCATAAAATATCTTGGAGTATGGCTGGACAAAAAACTTAATTGGAACTACCACGTTAATAAAAAACTGTCCCAAGGCAATACGAAATCTACTCTGAAGCCAGCTTGTACAGTTCTAATCTACAAATCAATAATTCGGCCCTTGATTACATACATGCATCTCCTATCTGGGGATTAGCTATATCAAAAAACAAACTCTTCAAAATTCAAGTAATTCAAAACAAAATTCTAAGAATAGCGGTGAATGCTCCCTGGTTTGTTAGAAACAGGCAAATACATGAAGAGCTAGGAGTGGAGTCTATCTCGGCCTTTATTGAAAAAACCACCTCAAAATTTCTGAAATCTTTAAACAATGTTCCTGGTGCATTAACTTTTCATCTTGGTGAAGAAACTGAGAACAGGAGGCTACGTCGAAGGCTCCCTCAAGATCTATTGGACAAACGAAGCCTAAAGAAAATTTTCAACAAAAGAAACATTCAACAATTCAACAACATTCAACAAAAGAAATATTAGAGGTTAATATTTCTCTAAATTAATTATGTTACAGGGTGTCTCAGGTCTGGGCGAACCCACAATGTTATTATTCTTAATTTCTTGTTTATTTTGTTAACACTTCTGTGAATAATGTCTACATTAAACCAGAAATAAATACTGTAAAAAAAAACATTGTTATGAAACTCAAGCTGTTGTCAGAAATAAGAAGTGAGAAGAAGAACATATGTTAATTGTGAACATTCAATAAGTTTGCTAATTTAACAGTTTGCTACAAACATTTTTGGTTGAAATGAAATATTTATTATTTGAATTTGGGTTGGCATAAATATTACAATGGAAAAAAGTGAGAGAGCCTGGATAAATTCATACACTAAAAAGAGAACTGAATTAACACTGTGCTGCATTTCTTATTAATCATTGAAAGAGCCGATTTTCAAACTATGGAAACACAGGAAAGTCATAGAACACCACCAAGGAGAAGAAATAGAAATAATGTTTTTTTTTATATTTATAATCGTTATTATGGACAACCTAATGCGGCTATGAGTAAGGCTATTTGTAGAAAACACTAAAAAAACAAGATCAGCTTTTGAAAAATTATAAGATATTTACATTACAAGAAATGTTGATTACATCAATCTGTTATGTACATCTTGAGTATTTCCATAATCTTTGAGTAGAATCTTTTAAAGTCATTAGAAATTATGACTGTTGTTCGTTTTAAAATAACGCCTGTAATGCTTAGCAATTGCTCGAATTCGACACTTGTTATATTACAATAAATTGACATACAAATGAAACTGTTTAATTTTGTTGAGATTAAAAAATGACTAGTGTGCCTGTTGCTCTAAATCGAGCAATAGCCAAGTATCGGTATACAGGAGTTATTAAAATAAAATAACAGTCATATTCTACGAGTCCTCAAAATCGATAACACGAACCTCTTTTCGTAACGTGACAAGTCCGCCAAAGAAAAGTTTATATATATATATATATAATTTTGATAGTAATTAGTAGTATGTTTATGTAAATAGTAGTTTAAAAAACATGACGCAATCCATCTGACATGTCGGTCATAGATGGAGAAGACAACTATTCAAGTAAGTATTCAATTGGATAGATTGGAAATTTCAAGTAGTCATACAGTTTCGAGTTCATGGTGTAGGAGCTGTTGAAGGAAAGCTTGTATACCCTGAGAAACCAGGTGAAGATGAGATGCTTCAAAGATGGACAAATATCAAAAACAGGTTGCTGTACTTGAAAGGAAAGAATTTTCGGCACAGAATATTATTGTTTCATCTGTTAGCAGTCAAGTAAGACAGCTTATAAATATGTGTTCAACTGCACAGGAAATGCGGGAGAAACTTTTGAATATTTTTGAACAGAAAACTGAACAGAGACAAGACCGTCTGTTTACAATAGTCAATGGTTCTTTGGTAAAGGACTCACACAACAGTGTAGCAAAACACATAACAAAGCTGGAAAAAATTTTGTTTGAGCTAAAGGACGAAACTTGGAAAGAGGATAAAGTTAAACTTCCTGAGTCATTATTCCTAAATATGGTGTTAAATAAGTTTCCCTGTGAATATAGTGAATTAATTAACGCTTGGGAGTACGGAAGGAACAGAGGGGGAGACGGACAGCGGCCCAGATCTTTGTTTGGGTTAATCCCCTGATTTATGGCCTGAGGGTAGTGGTTACCGGAGGAGAGGTGGGAATCGAAAATTCTGAATCCCACCAGAGGCGTTAACTTTTGTCAAAGATTTCACTTAGAATGCGATTACTTCTTAACTGTACATCTGTTGTCAGAATTTATAATTTTATGATCAGAACTATTTTTCGATTAGTAAACCTTTAACTTAGGCTATTCTATTTTTTCATCATCAGCAAGTTTGGTTGGTTTGGTTAGGTTATGATAGTTTAATTTTATAATTAAAAAAATATAAAATTAAATTTTAGGCATTTGTAAATTTATTTTATAGACAGAAATATTTTTTTATTAGTAAACCTGTATTTGATTTTTCATCATCTGCAAGTTTGGATAGTTTGGTTAGGTTATAATAGTTAAATTAAATTTAAATTTAACCTACAAACTTGACAGCGACGGTGATAGAGCTAACAATCTGCCGCGAACAGTTCGGCTATGCACAACACAAACCTAGAATACTCCTTTTATCTATGCTAGAACTGACAGGTCAACCGACCGTGATTAAGAGGATTACAGCCTGGAAAGTGTGCCTACACCCGGATCAGAGGACACTGTCATTACTGAGAGAGAGACTGTGTACCGTTGAAATGAGAATGAAGGAGCGAGAAGTTGGAGGTGTAAATGTGTACCTTTGTCAACTACAGAATCTGAGTTGATTGCTAAGAGTTTGGCTGTAGGGGAAGCAGTGTGGCTCAAGAGAATACTAGAAGATGTGATGTAGGTAAGTAAAGATACATGAGCAGCAGTTTTCTTGTTTGAGTCAAGTGTCATATTTAAGGGGAAGTGTTGAGATTAGAATACCCCCACCACAGCAAACCTGCAGACTAAGCGAATTTCCATTTGCCTGATTGGATTTACACTAAAATGTCTCCTTAAAAAAATATCACACCTTTTCCCTATTTAAATAACATTAGTTTAACGAGTACTTAGGTTTGCTGCAACAGGGAGGGTAAAAAGGTGTTTTTTTTTGTAAAATGTTAGTTTAGTATGAAATAAATGCATTTTCCAAATTTGATCAAAATATGATCATAAACAAGCAAACTACAACAGTTTACTTATTCTCCATAAGAATAACATGGGAATTTTAAATTTACTGTTTTTTGGCATTTTCTCCGTAACCGTTAGAACTATAATAACGCTTCAATATACTAAATTATTTGTTTTTTTTAAGCTCTACAAAATGGTTTGGAAAGAAAATGCTAAATTTTAAGTTTTTAGGGTCAAAAATGGCAAAAACCAATTTTTGCCCCATAAAACCCCCCATAAACCCCTGTTCCCATAGTCCGATCATGCTGGCTCGCGAACTCGTTCGAATAAACGTAGGTTTACACGTTTATACCAAATTTCATCAAAATCGGATGATTTTTGCTAGAGTTATCACGCTAACGGACACATATATATATAAATAAATATATATATGTATATTTATATATATAAATATTTATATATTTATATATATATATATATATTTATATATATATATATATATACCATCCGATCAAATTCATATGTATGAATTTGAACGGATGGTGTTTTTGGTCTCTAGGGACCTCAAAACGAAAAAGTAAATCGGTCCCGGGTCCAGGTCTTACCATGAGTACTACGGTAATAGCTTATTCCCTATATGGGAAATTCGCTAAAATGATTAACTCAGTCATGCATCAGCTGTATAATCAGTAATCTATATAATTATTACGCTACATGAAACTTTGTCGGTTAAACTTCTCCGCCATTTCTTAACCGATTTTATCCATTGACGTCTCATTGGAAAGAGCGTGTCACATAGATTTGCAAACTGACCTTACATTTTTTAAAGCCCCTTGGGCTTTCCCCCGGTGGCTGTTAAAATTCCCATGTTATTCTTATTATGAAGAACATAATTGTTTACATTTTGATCACGTATAGTTTAATTGCTGTTATTTATTTTTCGATTCAATGAAACGCATTGGGTAGCCTACATTTACTCATTCGTACATATTACAATGTAAAAAATCGAGAAATCCTGGACAATTTGATATATTTTACCAAATAAGAAAAATGAATTGACATAGTACTGTATTTCTTGAAAAATTATTGAAAGAACCGATTTGTTAACCATGGAAACATAGCAAAGTCATAGAACGCTACCAAGTAGAAGAAATAGATTTTTAAACAATTACTATCGTTATCAACCTAAATAATGAAGAACACCTACAGCTACAATATGAAGATTCCCACAAACAATGAACAAGGATGCTAGCCGAAGTGCTACTATTTTGTAGGAAACATGGACGTTTCTTTATGATGATTGGCAAAAGAAGCCCTTTAAGTCTGAATTAAACTGGTAGGCCTACGGCAAGGACATTAATATTTAAATATATGTTTTCATTAAAGTCAGGTGATTTTAAAAGAATGTGACTACATCCAAGAAACCTTAATAACACTTTCATTGAAGGATTCGCATTATTCCCATTTAAGGGAAATAAAAAACCATCTGAACGACATTGGGCCTTTCAATTCTGCATTTTTTCAGGTAAATATAATTTACGATATAACAGTAAACAGCCAAATGAATGCCAATTGATGCAAATAAAATTGCGACAGAGAGGTTAAGCAGAAAATCAGGTAGTAGGGTAGTTCTTAGTCATGTAAAGAAAATATTATCGCTATAAAAAAATGACTGAAATTTGCAAACGTACTGGTGACAATGGGTGGTACCATGCAGACTACATTATGATTGACGAAGATCAACATGGACAACCTAATACGGCTATAAGTTGGAAACATTTAAAAAACCAGATCAGCTATTAAAAAATGATAAAATATTTACAAGAAATGTTGATTATATAGAACTGTTAGGTACGTAATCTATGAGTTGAGTCTTTTAAAATCATCCGAAATTATGATGACTTTTATTTGTTTTTAAATAACTACTTCTTTGCAATTGCTCGATTTCGAGCAACGTGTACACTAGTTCTCATTATTGTAGTGTTTGTTTGTTTTAAGTTGTTGTGTAATTCTACTGTTAAAATCAGTTTATCACAACAAATTTATTTAACAAATGATACTCATATAAAATTGTCAACGTTAAATGTTTTCCCCTGTTTTATTGTTTTGACCAAAAGTTGGAACCCTTGAAGGATGCATAAATTTTAACTGTTTTTCCGTATCTAAAACCAGTAGGTAGAATAGGACTAAGGGAAGTCACTTTTGGCGTTTTTCCCATGAGAATTAAATTGATAGATCATGAAGCCACTTTTTAAAAATCCTGCTCACTGCCTATACTTCTTCTATACTTCTTCTATACTCCTATACTTTTTGTGGTCTAGACTTAAAAGATTTTTCAACTTAACTATTCTAGGGGTTTTAAAACATGTATTATCTAGGCCTTCTTCTTCTTATACTATCTTCTTAGGTAATCCTAAATAAACTGTATTTACTCATTTAAATGTTCGTTCAACTTTTTATTCCTTAATATATATATTTAAACCATTGAAAAAGGTAAAAAATCACAAAACTGTCAAAAAGACCGGATATGTTGTTTCACGTTATAATAAACATGTGTTCTTATAAGTGATAAGTAGTGATTCTAAGTCCCCACGAAATGTAAAATAAATATCATTTTGGCACGAAATATTCTCCTGAAATAATACATGTTTCAAGACCCCTAGAATAGTTTGGTAGAAAAATATATTTTTTTAAATTTTTCAAAAATATTTTAATTACAGACTACAGAAAAATCCAATATTTTGCTATTAAATCACCAGAGGTCTCGAGACTATGAGTTTCATGCCACTTAAAGTAATTCCAGCAACACTATATCTTTCAATATTTCGAACCAACTTGGTATGAAATCTGGTGAAAATCTTCCACAGTCAAGTCCTTGATTAAGAAAATATGTGGGAATGGATGGGGATTGGAAATATTTATGGAAGTGGACATTTGTATAGGGGTCTAATAGGCAGTGAGCAGGATTTAAAAAAAAGTAGCTTAAACTATGTTATTCTTATTGGAAAAAAGTTCCAAAAGTAACTTGCGTTTTTCCTATTTGAACTACTGGCTTGAGATATCCTTGTCCTGATAGTTTGGTAACTGCCTCTTGTGAAGCCAGGTCCTGACGCACCTCGATCCCAAGGTAACAAAAAAAGCTTGAGAAAGGTTTGTCACAAACTTATTCTGTCAAACCTTTAAACTTGCTACAAGTGTGTAACGGCAAGCTTGAACACTTTTTGGCAAGCTTGTAGCAAACCTACTAGTTCCCTCCAGACAAGCTTGCCACAAGCCTTCTGATTAAACTTGTCACAGGCCTTCTGTACAAGCTTGTCAAAGGCCTTCTGGTTAAACTAGCCAGCCACAAGCCTTCTGTTAAAACTTTACACAATCCTTCTGTTTAAACGTTTAAACTTGTCACAGGTCTTCTGGTCAAACTCATCACAGACCTTTTATTCAAACTTGTAAAAGGCCTTCTGTTTAAACTTATCACAGGCCTTTTATTAGAACTTAGAAACTGGAACAGATATATTTTGTTCCATAAAACAAATTATTAAATCATCAAAAATATAGCTCAGATCAAAATTAAGCACATTATGTTTATGTTTTATAGTAATGTATGTAAAAAATTTAATTGTGTTTGGCCAACAAAAATTTTTATTTTGCCAATTAGAGAATGATAGGTTTAAAAATAGACTTCGGACTGTAAGCTAATTAGAGATAAATGTGTTGGATTCTGTTTGAAAATAAAAGTAACTAATTACTAACTAAAACCCAAAATAAAGCTCTAAGCAATAAATAAATATGTGTTTATGAAAACTGTCCATTTCATAGTAGAATACAATCATTTTAAGAAATGTATGGGTTTTGAAAAGGTATTTTACTTAAAAAATATTTTTGTCAAATGCCTACAAACTAACCGTAAGGTAGCTTTTTAAGGTAAGGTAGTGCAATATCAGACTCTTTATCAGAAGTCTAATGACATTGTGCTCTAAATGCAGCTATCTTAACTAAATCAGTAGTTTCATTTTTACTCAAAGCAAATTTAATTTAAATGCCTCTAAAAAAACTTGAATGTTATTAGAGGAAATGCTAAACAGAACTTACTCCTTGGTTGAGTTTAAATGGACAACATATAATAGACCTATCCATAGACAAAAGAAATACCATAGACCTCTTTCGGCAGCTGCGCTTGGTTTAGTTGGTTCGAGACCTGTCTGTATTGCAGCGCTGCTGTCGCATGACCCGAACATATGGCAGCGCCCAGTGGCAATATGGCGGCATCCGGTGATTTCTGTATTTAGACGAAGCTGACGAAGGCGTTTCTGTCCGTAGTCAACAGTCTAGCTGTGAATTGCGATAGAGGCTGAGGAAAAGCAGGCTTTCAGATATCCCAGGTGTAGTGAATCAAGCGAATGATATCCTGATAATGGGGAAGACAGAAGCAGAACATGACAACATAGTCAAACTGGTAGGGTACTAAAGAGACTCTCAGAAAATGGTATCACGTTATACAAAAACAAATGTAAGTTTGGAGTAAAAAGTGTGATTTTCCTCGGACACGTCGTCTCATCACAGGGAGTCAGTATTGACCCAGAGAAGACTAAAGCTATTCTGGCCATGAAAAGCCCCCAGAGTATAACGGAGGTTCGACAGTTTTTGGAAATGATAAACCAATTGATGAAGTTCGTTCCTCATCTAGCTGAAAAAACAGCACCAATCAGAAGTCTTCTTAAAAAGGAGTTGAATGGACTTGGGATGAGCCTCAAGAACAAGCTTTTAAGGAATTGAAAAACGTTGTAGCTAATGATACTGTATTGGCCAACTACAACAGATAAGCGAAAACCCGTGTAATAACAGATTCGTCATCTTATGGTTTAGGGGCAGTGATTGAGCAGTAGGATGGAAATGATTGGCGTCCATTAGCATTTGCATCGAGGACATTAACAGAAACAGAGTCAAGATATGCTACCATTGAAAAAGAAGCTCTCAGCTTAACTTGGGCTTGCGAAAGATTTTCTAGCTTTATTCTTGGTAAAAAGTTTCAGCTTTACACAGATCATAAACCACTGATTGAGATAATGGGTTTAAAGCCGATCTCTGATCTGTCTTCTCGGCTGCAACGGTTTCGTATGAGATTGCAAAATTTTGATTATGAAGTTGTTCACATCCCTGGGAAAGAAAATGTAACTGCAGATTTACTATCGAGAAGCCCTGAAATTTCGCTAATGGATCGGGAGAATGAGGTCATCGAGATTCTGGAGGAAGAAATGTTTGTAAGAAGCATAATTGATGCATTGCCTTGTTCTGATAAACGGCTGTTGGAAATTAAGAATGCCCAACATGAAGACCCGGAAGGACAAGAGCTCTTAAAATGCATCCAAGAGAATACATGGCGGAAAAATTCGGTATCTGGAAGTATCGCAATGAATTGGCTTTGGAAGATGGATTAATTGTTAAGGGAAGGATGTTCATCCCAAAGGCCTTAAGAAAAGAAACCTTATCAAGATGTAGCATTTTTATTAGGTTTATATTTTTGTTTATGAATTATTGAAATAAAATTCGAATTTTGTGATATTATTAAAGAAAATAGTCTTACAACTCTGCTCAAATAATTTAAAGGATACAAGTCAGTTCAGAATAATTCATGTAAAGTAGATGAGACGTCATTGGGGGAGGGGGAAGTATATAATAAGAGAGCACGTGGTGCAAGGTTCTTCCTCAGTCGGGTTTAGTTCAGTTCAATTTACATGTTAGCTTCTGGTACCCCAAATTGGGTAAGTTTGTTTGATTTTAATAGTTTTAATTTTTTAATTTATGTATGTTTCATCTACTCAATTTCAGGTTATTTCATTGTTAATTCTAGAATTCTAATGTCATTGTATTTTTTTTTAGGGCTCATGAAACTAATTTATAATAATTCAAATTCAAGAAATATCTTAAGTTGTGTCAAGAAAAGTAAATTTTAAACTCAAATTTGAGCAGAGCATGATATTAATAAAAGTTAACTTTTCGAACAAAAAGGAAATCAGTGTATCAAGATTTATAATTTGGAAGTTAATAAATAATTTTTTAATGTCTTGAAGATTTTATTAATTCAAAATACACTACAAAATGCGCAACTCTGCTGGACTCTGCTTAACTCAAGTTTGATGACAAGTCTGAAATATAATTTCTTTAATTTGATTTAAAATGTGTTATTGAAGAAACTAAAAATGGCATTAAAAGTAGAATTTTTAGTAAAACAAGAACTTCAATATGAATTATTAGTGAGAGGAATTGAGTTTGATTCCAATGAAAGTGTGTCAGAGTTAAGAAAATTATTAAGAGCTGGAATAAAAATTAAAGTAATGCCTAACGCTCATAATCTTTCAAAAAAGTTAGTTGTTCTAGAGGAAATTCAAACTTTAAATAATAGTTTGCAAAGTTTGGATGATAAAATTGTGGATCTTAAAGATAGTAGCGATATTAATAGTTTTATTAGAGCAGAAATAAAAATTAACCACTATGAAGGCAGAGTAAAGAACTTAAGTCAGTTTAAGTTGGGCGAGGATGAAAAAACTAAAGTGGACATGTTGATTGAGAAGTTAAAGTCAGTAAAAGAATCGTTTAATAAACTTAACTTTGATGCAAATGAAAAAGCTACAGTAGAACGTAAGCTAAGTGAGAGTATTTTAGAAGAGGAGGAGCTTGAAAATGTTTTCTCAGAAAAATTAAAATGTGTAGAAAAAGTAACACAATCTAGCTTTAATGTACAAGAGGACCAAAAATGTAGTTTTGCTATAAGCTACCAAATCCAATTCAAATTCACTTAAAAAACTTTCAAGTTTGTGATGGTTTGGATGTTAATAAGTTGTTAGGCTTTATCAGAAACATATTAAAGCTAAAAGATGAAACCGAACTGTCAGATGAGCAAATCGTGGATTTATGTTTAGGTTACACTACAGGGCCTTTGCATATCAAGATATTGGAATGTAAACGATTGAAGTTAAGCTTAACTGCTTTACATCAAAACTTGTTAAGTTATTTTGTACCTGTAGGTCTCAGAGAGAGTCTGAAACGAAATTTAGTTAACAGACCCCAAAGAGTAAATGAAGCATTAAATTTTTATATTTTAGCTGTCAAAGAAAATGCTAAACTATTGAACTGTGCATACTCTGAACGGGAGTTAGTAGAATTGATTACAATCGGAATGAATCCCGAAACAAGAGCTAAGTTAGTATTTTATCAAATGCCCTCAACTTTTGAAGATTTAGACCAACTTTGTATTCACGCTCAAAATGTCGCCTATGAGGATGATTGTAGACGTTCAATTAGAGTGCACCCTATGTCACAACACAACCGGATGGTTAACAATATAAATGTTCCAAGAACACCTCCCAAGTGTTACAATTGTAACCGACTCGGACACATTGCTCGCAATTGTTTTAGGAGACAAAACAATTACACCCCTAACTATCGTGCCAAAGAATCCCCTACCTCTCCAAAAAACGGGTCAACTGGGGAAAAACCATAAACCACTATAATACAGTAGGTTTTTCCCGGATAAATAGTGCAAATTTCTCTAGTAGAAGTAAAGTTCAGAAAAGGATAAATAATAAAGAAGTAAGGAAATTTAACTCGTACAGTAGAAGAATAAATTATCACTCCGGATCAGTACAACAAACAAGATTAAAATCTAAGATAGGAAAACCTATGCTACCCACTCTTAAAGTAATGTTTGGAAATAAAATAAATGAAAATGTCCTCTTAGATTCAGGAAGTAGTGTCAGTTTAATAAGTGAAGATATGTACAGGAAAATGTCCAAATGTAACTTAGTTAAAGAAGCAAAGGAAGTTAATGTTAACTGCAAGTCAGCAATAAATGACGATATTGCTATAATTGGAGAATGTAAGCTAATTGTAAAGATACATAATTTTTCCTGGAAAGTAAGATTTTTAATTGCAAGAAGTTTAGCTTGGAGAGTAATATTAGGATCTGACTTTATCAAGAAATCAAATTTAGTTTTGGATCTTAGTGCAGACAGTTGTTATTTTAAATTCAGTCCAGATTTTAACATTGAGTTGAGTCATAACCCTACAATAATCAGTGCAAATGTAAACAAGGAAGTTGTTGTCGGCTGTAATCAAGCAGGCCCCGAGATAAGGAAACTAATACAAGATAATCCAACTGTTTTTACTAACAAGATAGGTGAAGCTATTAACTTTGAAGTTAGTTTAAAGTTGAAAGACAATAACCCTGTTAAACAGAAAAGTTACCCATTAAGTCCTCCTAAGAATAAAATTGTCAAGGATATTATTGATGACTTATTAAAACAAGATATAATAAGACCCAGTCTATCAAGCTATGCCAGTCCTAGTTTTGTTATTAAGAAGCCTAACTCAGACAAACATAGGTTGGTAATAAATTACAGTACGTTGAATAAGAAAATAGAACAAGTTAATTATCCTATCGGTGATCTTCATGAATTATACCACTATCTAAGGGATTCTGAATATTTTACTGTGCTAGATCTGACACAAAGTTTTCATCAGATAAAAATAGCGGAAGATAGTAAACATATTACGGCCTTCTCAACTAACTATGAACTGTATGAGTGGAATCGTTTGCCTTTTGGACTTCATTCTGGTAGCGGAATTCTATCTTCTTATCTTAACCAATTTTTCAAAGAAGAGAAATTTAAGTTTATACTTAACTTTGTGGATGATTTAATTATTTACAGTCAAACATTGAGGAACATTTAAATCATTTAAAACAGTTACGGAGAAGTTAAAGAAACATAACCTCACAGTTAATCCTGGTAAAGCTGTATTTGCCAGTAAGGAAATAAGTTTTCTTGGTTATCTAATCTCTAAAAATCAAGTATCTATAGACCCTGACCGAACATTAGCTATTAGGAATAGTAAGCCGCCTAAAGATGCCAAAGGTGTAAGTAGGTTTATTGGTATGACGTCATATTTTTCCAAGTTCATACCAAAGTACTCTAAATTAGCTGCATGTCTAAATGAACTAAGGAAAAAGAATAAAAAGTTTATATGGTCTGAGGAATGTCAAAGTAACTTTGAAAAATTGAAAGAAGCTATAATCAATCCACCTGTTTTGGCGATACCTGATTACAACTTGCCGTTTATATTACAATGTGACGCAAGCGAACTAGCGGCTGGGGCAGTTCTCCTTCAAAACTTTAATGGGGATGTTAAACCTGTGGCTTATTATTCTAAGCAATTTTCAGACTCTGAGAAATGTTTATCTGTGTACCATAAAGAGGCTTTAGCTGTAGTCAGCGCTATCAATAAGTTTAGAAACTATCTAGAACACAAAAGGTTTACTCTGATAACGGACAACAGTGCCTTGGCATGGGTTTTAGGAAATTTCGGTAAACTTGGAAAGTTAGGTAGGTGGGTAGAAACTATTCTTAGTCTACCGTTTGAAATTCAACATGTTAAAGGGAAAGACAATCCAGTAGCCGATTTTTTGTCAAGACATTTTGAAACTAAAGAAGTGAATGTCGGGGAGGAGTTGAAAGTTGTAAATAATGTAAATAAGTGGTACTAGTGTTAAGTCCAACAATGATGAAGCAAATAAGAAAGTAGAAGTAAAGGAAGTACTTTTTATTAATAATATTAAAGACTTTCCATTGACATTTAGCGATTTTAAGTCTCACCAAAGTGAAGACGAGGATATTTGTAAAATAATTGACAGCATAAATGAGGGAACTAACAATCAGAAGTTTTCACTAAACCGAGGGGTATTAATGCACCAATCAAATGGTAAAGGTGCGAAGAAAATATATTTACCTAACAACTTGGTAGACATGGTATATAAATATTTTCACAACTCACTAAGCGGGTGTCATCTAGGATTGTACAAAACAATCAAGAAAATAACGGAATATTTTTACTTGCCAAATATTTCGGAAGTAGTAAAGCAAAGAATCAAATCATGTGAGCTATGTAGTAAAGGTAAACCGGCTCAACAAGTGTTTGAAGGTCCCTTGGTGTCAAGTAGTGCTCAAGCGCCGATGGATAGGTTGTACATAGACATTTTTGGACCATTGACAAGAACGAAAGCTCAAAACAATAACTTGTTAATCATAGGTGACCAGTGTACTAAGTTTGTTTGGATATATGCAATGCGGGATGCGAAGTCTAAATCAATTGTAAATATTTTAGAAAACTTTGTTTTTAAAAACTTTGGACTATGTAAAGAATTAATAAGTGATAATGCTAAATGTTTTATGAGCAGTGAATTTAAAAACTATCTATTCAGTAAAAGCATTATGCACAGAACAATAATTCCTTATGTTCCTAGGAGTAACATAGCCTAGAGATACTTGAGAAACATTAAAGCTATTTTCCAAATTTATTTTCACGATTGCCAAAATAAATGGGACACTAATTTAAGTGACATTCAGTTAGCTTTAAATAGTGCTTGTAATGAAGCTACTAAGTACACGCCTCACGAACTAATGTTTAGCTACAAAGTAAACAATTCTCTATCTAACGACCAACTAGAGCTTATGTGCGGAAATGTCGGTGCTACTTTTGTAGACGCCGGAAGGTGGGTGCACAGGTATCACCTTGCTCGGGATGGCAGACATTTAAATCGAGGAGGAGTATCTGTTTTTGGGATAAATCTCTTAGAAACCTGCAGGCGTCATGGTTCTCGTGAGATTGCCACTGAAACTCCCTCGACCATTACGTCTTCTGGTGTGGGAGGGCAGATTTTGACTCCTGGTGGAGAATCTCGGGATTTTGAGGGTAACGTCAACCAACTCAGATAAAAAAACGTGAGTGTAAGGATGAGTCAATCTTCAGGATAGGCCACCTTAATATGAACTCACTTTCAACAGGTTTTGAGGAGATGGCTTCTGTGGTACTGGACTTGAACCTGGACATTTTCGGTGTGACTGAAACGTGGCTCACAGAAAATATTAGCTCTGATGATGTTATATTGCCTGGATACTTGTTGTATAGAAACGACAGAAAGTCGGGCATATCTGCTAGTAGAGGGGGAGGTGTGGCTGTGTATGTAAAACGTGGTTTGAGTTTCATTCCTAAGACAGTTCATTTACAGTATCCTATGGAAAATTTGTGTGGTGTTGTCAATGTAAAAGGTAGAAAATTTTGCATATGTGTGGTATATAGACCTGGAGACACTCCTTACACGCATACCGAGCCTTTCCTTTTATCTGTGTTCCATGACATGATTGAGTTTACGGACAATATAATTGTAATGGGTGATCTAAATATAAATCTGCTAGATAATTCACAGCCAGAAAGCCGCTTCTTAATCAAAAAAATCAATGACCTTCATCTACGGCAGCTGGTTGATAAGCCCACGAGAGTCACAAAAACATCGTCCACGCTGATCGATCATATATTGGTGAACAATCAGATTGACTACTCAAGATGTGATGTTATAGACATGTCAGTAATTTATGATAAGCGTGGTGTCCGAGTCTCTGACCATAAATTGACTTTTTGTGACATACCTGTTAAGCATAACAGAACCACTGAAAAGGCAAAATATATCACTTACAGAGACTTTTCAAATTTTAATATAGAGAATATGATTGAGTGTGCTTCCCAGGTTAAATGGAACACAGTCCAAAACATGAGTGATGTAAACAATATATTGAACTTCATAACCACTGCTATTTTAGAAATGTTTAATCGAAATGCCCCATTAGTAACAAAAAGGGTTACTAGAAAGAAAGCACCGTGGAGAAACCAAAATATTATAGATCTCACAAAGCAAAAGAACTTTTGGAAGAAAACGCTAATGATTTCTAGAAATGACATGGACAAAGATCAATACTGTAGAGCTAGAAATGCTCTAAACAGTGCTATTAGAAGAGCCAAACGAAATTATTTCCAGAGAGAATTAGCAAAATGCTCAAATTCAAAGGATTTTTGGAAAAAAATTAAGATGAGTGGGGCAATTAAGGCGAAAAATGCTGAACTCCCATCATTTCTTAGAAATGCAGATGAAATTAATAAACATTTTTCAATGATGGGAACTGGCTCTCAATTTCACTTTGAAACTCTTGATTATTACTTAAATAACATTTCTCAGAGTGTAGAAAACACATTTTCTTTTAGAGCAGTAACAGTAAGAGAAGTAAAAGATGCCATAAACAAGATCACCTCTATGGCTGTTGGCATTGATGAGATAACGATCAGCATGATAAAGATGGTAAGTCCGTACTGTATTGAGGCCGTCACGCACCTGTTGAATGTTTCGTTGGCTACGGGGGTGTTTCCGGAAGACTGGAAGGAAGCCATTGTCATTCCTCTGGCCAAAGTTGGTGCTCCCTCTTCTTTGGCCGATCTTCGCCCCATCTCTGTGTTACCCGCCCTCTCCAAGGTCTTGGAGACTATTGTTGTCTCTCAGTTGGTTGAGTTCCTGGAGTTAGAGTCAATAATTCCAGCAACACAGTCTGGCTTTCGTAAGGGGTACAGTACTTCAACTGCTCTGTTACTGCTTTGTGATGATGTCATAAAAGCTAGAGCTGAAAAGAGGTGTACTTCTCTTGCAATGCTGGATTTTTCGCAAGCCTTCGACTCTATTGATCACGATCTACTGTTGGCCATGATGTATCACTACAGATTTGACCAGCAGGTAGTGTCGTGGTTTCACTTCTACTTGAACGGAAGATGCCAAAAGACCAAAGTTGGATCTGAGATCTCCGCCCCCTTGCAAAAGTCCAAAGGAGTCCCACAGGGCAGCTGTCTTGGACCTGTCCTGTTTACTTTGTTTGCCGCATCTATGGGAAGAGATTTGCGTCATTGTCGGTTGTATTCATACGCTGATGATGCTCAGCTGGCTTTTCAGCATGACGCTGACCCAGCAAATCAGGCAGTCTCTGATTTCAATTCTGATTTGGATTCTGTCTTTGCATGGTCTATGTCCCATGGCATCAAACTGAACAGAGACAAACGTTCATTGGTGACTTTTTCTGTCAGCAGGGTTGTTCGGTCCGAGCCCCTGTCTGGTGTATGCCTTGGTGGAATTCCGCTCAAAGAGTGTAAAGCTCCCAAGCTTCTTGGACTTCATTTCGATCCTGAGCTCTCCTTTTCTGACCATGTGAGTTACGCATGCCAGAGAGCAATAGGTCGTCTGAGAATGCTGTACAGGCATCGTGACTTGTTCCCCAAACCCACCAAATTTCGGCTTGTGCAGGCACTTGTACTGTCTGTGTTTGATTACTGTCTTCCAGTGTATGGTAATGTTATACAGTGGAACCTCGATAAGAAGACCCTCGATAACAAGTCAACCTTGATAACAAGTGTCATTTTTAAACCCCCTGGAATTTATTTGACCCCTAATCACATGTTATTGCCAACCTCAATAAGAAGACAACCTTGATAACAAGTATTTTTTTATAATCCCCATGAGAGTCTTGTTATCAAGGTTCTACTGTATCACTGGGAGACATGAGTCGGATGCAGAGGGTGCAAAACATGTGCGTCAGGTACGTCTGCGATCTGCGAAAGTTTGATCGAATTTCATCAGACCTCACATCTCTTGGCTTATTGCCTATGGCTGACCTGTGCCTTTTACGCACTTCCTGCATCATCCGGAGGGTACTGTCAGAGGAGAGACCTCAGTACCTGAAGGTAAAACTGAAAGCTCGCACTGAGATGCGATCCCGATGCACACGGCAGGATGACATGCTGGAGATGCCCCGTGTGCGCTGTGAGTTCGACCGTTGTGGGTTTTCTTATTTTGCCCCTAAAATCTGGAATATATTGTCATCCAGGACTGAGCCAGGGGTGTTGGACAGTGAAAAGTCGTTTAAAAAATATATAACAAATGGCTTGAAGAATGGTAAAATAAAAAGGAATAGAGAACATATTTTAATTTTTAATTAGCCTAACTTAAGATTTGAAAGTTGCCTTTGTTTTATATTATTTATGTTGACGTGAGTTGTTTTGAAAAACATATGTTGTAATATGAAAAACGCTCAAGAATAAAGACGATTTTCATTTCATTTCATTTCATTTCATTTCATTTCATTTCATTTCATTTCATTTCATTTCATTTCATTTCATTTCATTTCATTTCATTTCATTAATGTGTGGCATTTAAATGATCTACTGGAGGAAGAAGTGGACAAGAAGAAATTAGCAGAAAAATTAAGTCAAGCTATTGTAAATAATAAAATGAGAAACAAGTCAAATGAAAAATTAAGAAAATATGGAGAAGAGAAAAGTATGCATCCATTCAAGAAAGATAGTATTGTTTATGTCAAGACATATCAGTTGAGTAACAAAGGTAAACAGTTTCAAGCCAAAACTGCTTTCAGGTATGATGGACCTTATAAAATATTAATCTTTATTTCAGGTGTCAGCTGTATAATTCAAAAGTTAAATAATCCTGATGTTATAAAAAGAGTTCATGTTTCACAACTAAAACTTGGATAAACAGTGTAAACAAACATCAAGAGTATTGTAAATATTTATGTATACACATTTTTATTAATGGTACAGTATGAACAGGTTTTAAATCAAAGAAATGTTGACAATGTTTTTATTTTGATTTTCACATTATTATGAATGATGATATTATTGGTAAATTTATTACAAAATCATGTTTGTCTTTTACCTCAAGGTAGAATTCCAGTTCGATTCTCAAGACACAAACATACTTTGACCTTGAACTTGAGCCGGCCACAACGACCCACTTTCACTATCACTACACTTGACTAGACATGCACTTACACACGTACTCACACGCACTTACGCACACACTTTGATTCACGAAAACATACATACACAAACTTTAGCACTTGACATACACTCTCGAAGTGTGAAGACCGCCACAAAACACTGACGTACTTGAGATGAGAATGTGGAAAATGGAAAATAAATGTTTTATAGGTATTAATTACCATATTAAGATTGTATTCTCTTAAATTGTATTTTAATCAATTATTCATCTGAAAATGTTAAAAGGTGTAAAGGAACTTGTTTATTTTTACAATGCCTATTATTTATACTTGGTCTAAAACTGTTTTATGAGCTGTACGAGAATATGGTGTGGAAGTCGAATGTGGTCCACCTACATGGTAGACGGGGCAGACACACTAGCCAATGAGAGTGGATGAGCCGATCAGCATCCCTGACCTTCCTCAATACACCGGAGGTCCAGTCATGCTTCCCAGTCAAATAAATGCCAAAAGGGAGCTCACCTGTTGGGTTCTACGCCAAAGTGGTGGGACCAAAACATAGTAACAAGATAAAATAGACAATTTGAAGTAGACTCTTTTGTTTGAATTTAGTAAAGAAGTATAAATAAATTTTATTTCTTAGCCAACAAAAAATTTTAGTCAGGGGAATTTTGTAGCATTTTTATTAGGTTTATATTTTTGTTTATGAATTATTGAAATAAAATTCGAATTTTGTGATATTATTAAAGAAAATAGTCTTACAACTCTGCTCAAATAATTTAAAGGATACAAGTCAGTTCAGAATAATTCATGTAAAGTAGATGAGACGTCATTGGGGGAGGGGGAAGTATATAATAAGAGAGCACGTGGTGCAAGGTTCTTCCTCAGTCGGGTTTAGTTCAGTTCAATTTACATGTTAGCTTCTGGTACCCCAAATTGGGTAAGTTTGTTTGATTTTAATAGTTTTAATTTTTTAATTTATGTATGTTTCATCTACTCAATTTCAGGTTATTTCATTGTTAATT
Organism: Macrosteles quadrilineatus; assembly: GCF_028750875.1. NCBI lineage: Eukaryota > Metazoa > Arthropoda > Insecta > Hemiptera > Cicadellidae > Macrosteles > Macrosteles quadrilineatus. Next base: position 201,082 of record NW_026542733.1, read on the forward strand.
CTAGAATTCTAATGTCATTGTATTTTTTTTTAGGGCTCATGAAACTAATTTATAATAATTCAAATTCAAGAAATATCTTAAGTTGTGTCAAGAAAAGTAAATTTTAAACTCAAATTTGAGCAGAGCATGATATTAATAAAAGTTAACTTTTTGAACAAAAAGGAAATCAGTGTATCAAGATTTATAATTTGGAAGTTAATAAATAATTTTTTAATGTCTTGAAGATTTTATTAATTCAAAATACACTACAAAATGCGCAACTCTGCTGGACTCTGCTTAACTCAAGTTTGATGACAAGTCTGAAATATAATTTCTTTAATTTGATTTAAAATGTGTTATTGAAGAAACTAAAAATGGCATTAAAAGTAGAATTTTTAGTAAAACAAGAACTTCAATATGAATTATTAGTGAGAGGAATTGAGTTTGATTCCAATGAAAGTGTGTCAGAGTTAAGAAAATTATTAAGAGCTGGAATAAAAATTAAAGTAATGCCTAACGCTCATAATCTTTCAAAAAAGTTAGTTGTTGTAGAGGAAATTCAAACTTTAAATAATAGTTTGCAAAGTTTGGATGATAAAATTGTGGATCTTAAAGATAGTAGCGATATTAATAGTTTTATTAGAGCAGAAATAAAAATTAACCACTATGAAGGCAGAGTAAAGAACTTAAGTCAGTTTAAGTTGGGCGAGGATGAAAAAACTAAAGTGGACATGTTGATTGAGAAGTTAAAGTCAGTAAAAGAATCGTTTAATAAACTTAACTTTGATGCAAATGAAAAAGCTACAGTAGAACGTAAGCTAAGTGAGAGTATTTTAGAAGAGGAGGAGCTTGAAAATGTTTTCTCAGAAAAATTAAAATGTGTAGAAAAAGTAACACAATCTAGCTTTAATGTACAAGAGGACCAAAAATGTAGTTTTGCTATAAGCTACCAAATCCAATTCAAATTCACTTAAAAAACTTTCAAGTTTGTGATGGTTTGGATGTTAATAAGTTGTTAGGCTTTATCAGAAACATATTAAAGCTAAAAGATGAAACCGAACTGTCAGATGAGCAAATCGTGGATTTATGTTTAGGTTACACTACAGGGCCTTTGCATATCAAGATATTGGAATGTAAACGATTGAAGTTAAGCTTAACTGCTTTACATCAAAACTTGTTAAGTTATTTTGTACCTGTAGGTCTCAGAGAGAGTCTGAAACGAAATTTAGTTAACAGACCCCAAAGAGTAAATGAAGCATTAAATTTTTATATTTTAGCTGTCAAAGAAAATGCTAAACTATTGAACTGTGCATACTCTGAACGGGAGTTAGTAGAATTGATTACAATCGGAATGAATCCCGAAACAAGAGCTAAGTTAGTATTTTATCAAATGCCCTCAACTTTTGAAGATTTAGACCAACTTTGTATTCACGCTCAAAATGTCGCCTATGAGGATGATTGTAGACGTTCAATTAGAGTGCACCCTATGTCACAACACAACCGGATGGTTAACAATATAAATGTTCCAAGAACACCTCCCAAGTGTTACAATTGTAACCGACTCGGACACATTGCTCGCAATTGTTTTAGGAGACAAAACAATTACACCCCTAACTATCGTGCCAAAGAATCCCCTACCTCTCCAAAAAACGGGTCAACTGGGGAAAAACCATAAACCACTATAATACAGTAGGTTTTTCCCGGATAAATAGTGCAAATTTCTCTAGTAGAAGTAAAGTTCAGATAAGGATAAATAATAAAGAAGTAAGGAAATTTAACTCGTACAGTAGAAGAATAAATTATCACTCCGGATCAGTACAACAAACAAGATTAAAATCTAAGATAGGAAAACCTATGCTACCCACTCTTAAAGTAATGTTTGGAAATAAAATAAATGAAAATGTCCTCTTAGATTCAGGAAGTAGTGTCAGTTTAATAAGTGAAGATATGTACAGGAAAATGTCCAAATGTAACTTAGTTAAAGAAGCAAAGGAAGTTAATGTTAACTGCAAGTCAGCAATAAATGACGATATTGCTATAATTGGAGAATGTAAGCTAATTGTAAAGATACATAATTTTTCCTGGAAAGTAAGATTTTTAATTGCAAGAAGTTTAGCTTGGAGAGTAATATTAGGATCTGACTTTATCAAGAAATCAAATTTAGTTTTGGATCTTAGTGCAGACAGTTGTTATTTTAAATTAAGTCCAGATTTTAACATTGAGTTGAGTCATAACCCTACAATAATCAGTGCAAATGTAAACAAGGAAGTTGTTGTCGGCTGTAATCAAGCAGGCCCCGAGATAAGGAAACTAATACAAGATAATCCAACTGTTTTTACTAACAAGATAGGTGAAGCTATTAACTTTGAAGTTAGTTTAAAGTTGAAAGACAATAACCCTGTTAAACAGAAAAGTTACCCATTAAGTCCTCCTAAGAATAAAATTGTCAAGGATATTATTGATGACTTATTAAAACAAGATATAATAAGACCCAGTCTATCAAGCTATGCCAGTCCTAGTTTTGTTATTAAGAAGCCTAACTCAGACAAACATAGGTTGGTAATAAATTACAGTACGTTGAATAAGAAAATAGAACAAGTTAATTATCCTATCGGTGATCTTCATGAATTATACCACTATCTAAGGGATTCTGAATATTTTACTGTGCTAGATCTGACACAAAGTTTTCATCAGATAAAAATAGCGGAAGATAGTAAACATATTACGGCCTTCTCAACTAACTATGAACTGTATGAGTGGAATCGTTTGCCTTTTGGACTTCATTCTGGTAGCGGAATTCTATCTTCTTATCTTAACCAATTTTTCAAAGAAGAGAAATTTAAGTTTATACTTAACTTTGTGGATGATTTAATTATTTACAGTCAAACATTGAGGAACATTTAAATCATTTAAAACAGTTACGGAGAAGTTAAAGAAACATAACCTCACAGTTAATCCTGGTAAAGCTGTATTTGCCAGTAAGGAAATAAGTTTTCTTGGTTATCTAATCTCTAAAAATCAAGTATCTATAGACCCTGACCGAACATTAGCTATTAGGAATAGTAAGCCGCCTAAAGATGCCAAAGGTGTAAGTAGGTTTATTGGTATGACGTCATATTTTTCCAAGTTCATACCAAAGTACTCTAAATTAGCTGCATGTCTAAATGAACTAAGGAAAAAGAATAAAAAGTTTATATGGTCTGAGGAATGTCAAAGTAACTTTGAAAAATTGAAAGAAGCTATAATCAATCCACCTGTTTTGGCGATACCTGATTACAACTTGCCGTTTATATTACAATGTGACGCAAGCGAACTAGCGGCTGGGGCAGTTCTCCTTCAAAACTTTAATGGGGATGTTAAACCTGTGGCTTATTATTCTAAGCAATTTTCAGACTCTGAGAAATGTTTATCTGTGTACCATAAAGAGGCTTTAGCTGTAGTCAGCGCTATCAATAAGTTTAGAAACTATCTAGAACACAAAAGGTTTACTCTGATAACGGACAACAGTGCCTTGGCATGGGTTTTAGGAAATTTCGGTAAACTTGGAAAGTTAGGTAGGTGGGTAGAAACTATTCTTAGTCTACCGTTTGAAATTCAACATGTTAAAGGGAAAGACAATCCAGTAGCCGATTTTTTGTCAAGACATTTTGAAACTAAAGAAGTGAATGTCGGGGAGGAGTTGAAAGTTGTAAATAATGTAAATAAGTGGTACTAGTGTTAAGTCCAACAATGATGAAGCAAATAAGAAAGTAGAAGTAAAGGAAGTACTTTTTATTAATAATATTAAAGACTTTCCATTGACATTTAGCGATTTTAAGTCTCACCAAAGTGAAGACGAGGATATTTGTAAAATAATTGACAGCATAAATGAGGGAACTAACAATCAGAAGTTTTCACTAAACCGAGGGGTATTAATGCACCAATCAAATGGTAAAGGTGCGAAGAAAATATATTTACCTAACAACTTGGTAGACATGGTATATAAATATTTTCACAACTCACTAAGCGGGTGTCATCTAGGATTGTACAAAACAATCAAGAAAATAACGGAATATTTTTACTTGCCAAATATTTCGGAAGTAGTAAAGCAAAGAATCAAATCATGTGAGCTATGTAGTAAAGGTAAACCGGCTCAACAAGTGTTTGAAGGTCCCTTGGTGTCAAGTAGTGCTCAAGCGCCGATGGATAGGTTGTACATAGACATTTTTGGACCATTGACAAGAACGAAAGCTCAAAACAATAACTTGTTAATCATAGGTGACCAGTGTACTAAGTTTGTTTGGATATATGCAATGCGGGATGCGAAGTCTAAATCAATTGTAAATATTTTAGAAAACTTTGTTTTTAAAAACTTTGGACTATGTAAAGAATTAATAAGTGATAATGCTAAATGTTTTATGAGCAGTGAATTTAAAAACTATCTATTCAGTAAAAGCATTATGCACAGAACAATAATTCCTTATGTTCCTAGGAGTAACATAGCCTAGAGATACTTGAGAAACATTAAAGCTATTTTCCAAATTTATTTTCACGATTGCCAAAATAAATGGGACACTAATTTAAGTGACATTCAGTTAGCTTTAAATAGTGCTTGTAATGAAGCTACTAAGTACACGCCTCACGAACTAATGTTTAGCTACAAAGTAAACAATTCTCTATCTAACGACCAACTAGAGCTTATGTGCGGAAATGTCGGTGCTACTTTTGTAGACGCCGGAAGGTGGGTGCACAGGTATCACCTTGCTCGGGATGGCAGACATTTAAATCGAGGAGGAGTATCTGTTTTTGGGATAAATCTCTTAGAAACCTGCAGGCGTCATGGTTCTCGTGAGATTGCCACTGAAACTCCCTCGACCATTACGTCTTCTGGTGTGGGAGGGCAGATTTTGACTCCTGGTGGAGAATCTCGGGATTTTGAGGGTAACGTCAACCAACTCAGATAAAAAAACGTGAGTGTAAGGATGAGTCAATCTTCAGGATAGGCCACCTTAATATGAACTCACTTTCAACAGGTTTTGAGGAGATGGCTTCTGTGGTACTGGACTTGAACCTGGACATTTTCGGTGTGACTGAAACGTGGCTCACAGAAAATATTAGCTCTGATGATGTTATATTGCCTGGATACTTGTTGTATAGAAACGACAGAAAGTCGGGCATATCTGCTAGTAGAGGGGGAGGTGTGGCTGTGTATGTAAAACGTGGTTTGAGTTTCATTCCTAAGACAGTTCATTTACAGTATCCTATGGAAAATTTGTGTGGTGTTGTCAATGTAAAAGGTAGAAAATTTTGCATATGTGTGGTATATAGACCTGGAGACACTCCTTACACGCATACCGAGCCTTTCCTTTTATCTGTGTTCCATGACATGATTGAGTTTACGGACAATATAATTGTAATGGGTGATCTAAATATAAATCTGCTAGATAATTCACAGCCAGAAAGCCGCTTCTTAATCAAAAAAATCAATGACCTTCATCTACGGCAGCTGGTTGATAAGCCCACGAGAGTCACAAAAACATCGTCCACGCTGATCGATCATATATTGGTGAACAATCAGATTGACTACTCAAGATGTGATGTTATAGACATGTCAGTAATTTATGATAAGCGTGGTGTCCGAGTCTCTGACCATAAATTGACTTTTTGTGACATACCTGTTAAGCATAACAGAACCACTGAAAAGGCAAAATATATCACTTACAGAGACTTTTCAAATTTTAATATAGAGAATATGATTGAGTGTGCTTCCCAGGTTAAATGGAACACAGTCCAAAACATGAGTGATGTAAACAATATATTGAACTTCATAACCACTGCTATTTTAGAAATGTTTAATCGAAATGCCCCATTAGTAACAAAAAGGGTTACTAGAAAGAAAGCACCGTGGAGAAACCAAAATATTATAGATCTCACAAAGCAAAAGAACTTTTGGAAGAAAACGCTAATGATTTCTAGAAATGACATGGACAAAGATCAATACTGTAGAGCTAGAAATGCTCTAAACAGTGCTATTAGAAGAGCCAAACGAAATTATTTCCAGAGAGAATTAGCAAAATGCTCAAATTCAAAGGATTTTTGGAAAAAAATTAAGATGAGTGGGGCAATTAAGGCGAAAAATGCTGAACTCCCATCATTTCTTAGAAATGCAGATGAAATTAATAAACATTTTTCAATGATGGGAACTGGCTCTCAATTTCACTTTGAAACTCTTGATTATTACTTAAATAACATTTCTCAGAGTGTAGAAAACACATTTTCTTTTAGAGCAGTAACAGTAAGAGAAGTAAAAGATGCCATAAACAAGATCACCTCTATGGCTGTTGGCATTGATGAGATAACGATCAGCATGATAAAGATGGTAAGTCCGTACTGTATTGAGGCCGTCACGCACCTGTTGAATGTTTCGTTGGCTACGGGGGTGTTTCCGGAAGACTGGAAGGAAGCCATTGTCATTCCTCTGGCCAAAGTTGGTGCTCCCTCTTCTTTGGCCGATCTTCGCCCCATCTCTGTGTTACCCGCCCTCTCCAAGGTCTTGGAGACTATTGTTGTCTCTCAGTTGGTTGAGTTCCTGGAGTTAGAGTCAATAATTCCAGCAACACAGTCTGGCTTTCGTAAGGGGTACAGTACTTCAACTGCTCTGTTACTGCTTTGTGATGATGTCATAAAAGCTAGAGCTGAAAAGAGGTGTACTTCTCTTGCAATGCTGGATTTTTCGCAAGCCTTCGACTCTATTGATCACGATCTACTGTTGGCCATGATGTATCACTACAGATTTGACCAGCAGGTAGTGTCGTGGTTTCACTTCTACTTGAACGGAAGATGCCAAAAGACCAAAGTTGGATCTGAGATCTCCGCCCCCTTGCAAAAGTCCAAAGGAGTCCCACAGGGCAGCTGTCTTGGACCTGTCCTGTTTACTTTGTTTGCCGCATCTATGGGAAGAGATTTGCGTCATTGTCGGTTGTATTCATACGCTGATGATGCTCAGCTGGCTTTTCAGCATGACGCTGACCCAGCAAATCAGGCAGTCTCTGATTTCAATTCTGATTTGGATTCTGTCTTTGCATGGTCTATGTCCCATGGCATCAAACTGAACAGAGACAAACGTTCATTGGTGACTTTTTCTGTCAGCAGGGTTGTTCGGTCCGAGCCCCTGTCTGGTGTATGCCTTGGTGGAATTCCGCTCAAAGAGTGTAAAGCTCCCAAGCTTCTTGGACTTCATTTCGATCCTGAGCTCTCCTTTTCTGACCATGTGAGTTACGCATGCCAGAGAGCAATAGGTCGTCTGAGAATGCTGTACAGGCATCGTGACTTGTTCCCCAAACCCACCAAATTTCGGCTTGTGCAGGCACTTGTACTGTCTGTGTTTGATTACTGTCTTCCAGTGTATGGTAATGTTATACAGTGGAACCTCGATAAGAAGACCCTCGATAACAAGTCAACCTTGATAACAAGTGTCATTTTTAAACCCCCTGGAATTTATTTGACCCCTAATCACATGTTATTGCCAACCTCAATAAGAAGACAACCTTGATAACAAGTATTTTTTTATAATCCCCATGAGAGTCTTGTTATCAAGGTTCTACTGTATCACTGGGAGACATGAGTCGGATGCAGAGGGTGCAAAACATGTGCGTCAGGTACGTCTGCGATCTGCGAAAGTTTGATCGAATTTCATCAGACCTCACATCTCTTGGCTTATTGCCTATGGCTGACCTGTGCCTTTTACGCACTTCCTGCATCATCCGGAGGGTACTGTCAGAGGAGAGACCTCAGTACCTGAAGGTAAAACTGAAAGCTCGCACTGAGATGCGATCCCGATGCACACGGCAGGATGACATGCTGGAGATGCCCCGTGTGCGCTGTGAGTTCGACCGTTGTGGGTTTTCTTATTTTGCCCCTAAAATCTGGAATATATTGTCATCCAGGACTGAGCCAGGGGTGTTGGACAGTGAAAAGTCGTTTAAAAAATATATAACAAATGGCTTGAAGAATGGTAAAATAAAAAGGAATAGAGAACATATTTTAATTTTTAATTAGCCTAACTTAAGATTTGAAAGTTGCCTTTGTTTTATATTATTTATGTTGACGTGAGTTGTTTTGAAAAACATATGTTGTAATATGAAAAACGCTCAAGAATAAAGACGATTTTCATTTCATTTCATTTCATTTCATTTCATTTCATTTCATTTCATTTCATTTCATTTCATTTCATTTCATTTCATTTCATTTCATTTCATTTCATTTCATTTCATTTCATTTCATTTCATTTCATTTCATTTCATTTCATTTCATTTCATTTCATTTCATTTCATTAATGTGTGGCATTTAAATGATCTACTGGAGGAAGAAGTGGACAAGAAGAAATTAGCAGAAAAATTAAGTCAAGCTATTGTAAATAATAAAATGAGAAACAAGTCAAATGAAAAATTAAGAAAATATGGAGAAGAGAAAAGTATGCATCCATTCAAGAAAGATAGTATTGTTTATGTCAAGACATATCAGTTGAGTAACAAAGGTAAACAGTTTCAAGCCAAAACTGCTTTCAGGTATGATGGACCTTATAAAATATTAATCTTTATTTCAGGTGTCAGCTGTATAATTCAAAAGTTAAATAATCCTGATGTTATAAAAAGAGTTCATGTTTCACAACTAAAACTTGGATAAACAGTGTAAACAAACATCAAGAGTATTGTAAATATTTATGTATACACATTTTTATTAATGGTACAGTATGAACAGGTTTTAAATCAAAGAAATGTTGACAATGTTTTTATTTTGATTTTCACATTATTATGAATGATGATATTATTGGTAAATTTATTACAAAATCATGTTTGTCTTTTACCTCAAGGTAGAATTCCAGTTCGATTCTCAAGACACAAACATACTTTGACCTTGAACTTGAGCCGGCCACAACGACCCACTTTCACTATCACTACACTTGACTAGACATGCACTTACACACGTACTCACACGCACTTACGCACACACTTTGATTCACGAAAACATACATACACAAACTTTAGCACTTGACATACACTCTCGAAGTGTGAAGACCGCCACAAAACACTGACGTACTTGAGATGAGAATGTGGAAAATGGAAAATAAATGTTTTATAGGTATTAATTACCATATTAAGATTGTATTCTCTTAAATTGTATTTTAATCAATTATTCATCTGAAAATGTTAAAAGGTGTAAAGGAACTTGTTTATTTTTACAATGCCTATTATTTATACTTGGTCTAAAACTGTTTTATGAGCTGTACGAGAATATGGTGTGGAAGTCGAATGTGGTCCACCTACATGGTAGACGGGGCAGACACACTAGCCAATGAGAGTGGATGAGCCGATCAGCATCCCTGACCTTCCTCAATACACCGGAGGTCCAGTCATGCTTCCCAGTCAAATAAATGCCAAAAGGGAGCTCACCTGTTGGGTTCTACGCCAAAGTGATGGGACCAAAACATAGTAACAAGATAAAATAGACAATTTGAAGTAGACTCTTTTGTTTGAATTTAGTAAAGAAGTATAAATAAATTTTATTTCTTAGCCAACAAAAAATTTTAGTCAGGGGAATTTTGTAGCATTTTTATTAGGTTTATATTTTTGTTTATGAATTATTGAAATAAAATTCGAATTTTGTGATATTATTAAAGAAAATAGTCTTACAACTCTGCTCAAATAATTTAAAGGATACAAGTCAGTTCAGAATAATTCATGTAAAGTAGATGAGACGTCATTGGGGGAGGGGGAAGTATATAAGAGAGCACGTGGTGCAAGGTTCTTCCTCAGTCGGGTTTAGTTCAGTTCAATTTACATGTTAGCTTCTGGTACCCCAAATTGGGTAAGTTTGTTTGATTTTAATCGTTTTAATTTTTTAATTTATGTATGTTTTATCTACTCAATTTCAGGTTATTTCATTGTTAATTCTAGAATTCTAATGTCATTGTATTTTTTTTTAGGGCTCATGAAACTAATTTATAATAATTCAAATTCAAGAAATATCTTAAGTTGTGTCAAGAAAAGTAAATTTTAAAACTCAAATTTGAGCAGAGCATGATATTAATAAAAGTTAACTTTTTGAACAAAAAGGAAATCAGTGTATCAAGATTTATAATTTGGAAGTTAATAAATAATTTTTTAATGTCTTGAAGATTTTATTAATTCAAAATACACTACAAAGATTACATGAGGGACATTTGGGTATAGTGAAATGTCGGCGGCGTGCTCAAGAATCTGTTTGGTGGCCAGGCTGCTCAACAGAAATTAGTACTGCAGTGGAAAATTATCCAACATGTATTGAGCATAGACTACAGCGAAAGGAGCCTCTGATGTCTACGCAGCTTCCTCAAGAGCCTTGGACCCATTTATGTGCAGATATTTTGAAATGTAACAAAAAATTGTATTTGGTAATACAGGATTATTTCTCACGCTTTTTAGAGCTCATCGAACTCAATACTTTGACTTCAGCATCAATTATTGGAAGGATGAAAAACGTCTTTGCACGACACGGGATCCCTCTAGAGATTCGTACAGATGGAGATACTCAGTTTACTTCAGACGAGTTTAAACAATTTGCAAAAGAGTACGGAGTTAAAGGTGTAACTAGTAGTCCACACTTTCCTCAATCGAATGGAGAAGCTGAAAACGCTGTATCTATAGCCAAGAGGATTCTACTAAAGTGTCCGGATCCCAATCTTGGTCTATTAGCTTACAGGACCACCAAATTGGAATCGGGGTTATCACCTGCAGAGCTGCTGTATGGTAGAAAACTAAGAACAACTTTACCTTCTCTCAACGACTTTCAAGTGGTTGGAAAAGATGAAATAGAATCCTTTCAAAACTGTGACAAGAAAATAAGAGACCGGGTCAAGAAAAACTTTGACAATAGAAGAGGCGTCAAAGAACTTCCACCTTTAGCAGTAGGAGAGAGGGTCTGGGTTAAGGATATAAGTGCGAAAGGAACGATAAGAACTACAACCAATCTACCTCGATCCTACATAGTATCATTGAGTAATGGGAATGATGTAAGACGAAACAGATGGCATCTCATTCCCCTACCAAGAAAAGAGAATGATGATTCTGATGATGTCTACCGTGGAAGGATGGTGCAGCCAAACCACAATGATGGCCGAATAGAAGATCAAGCAGAACCATCAGACCACCAATAAGATATGAGTAAAGTATAATGAGGAAGGGGAGATGTAGTGTCATTCATATGCCTTTGCATTTAACATATGTTTTATAATTTAGATCGTTGTTGTGTGTGATGATGACTTTTGTTGAATAATAATAAACACATTCTTTACTTGCAACATTTATTAGTATTTTATATTATCTTACACATTTCTATTCAATTTTAACCCTTAACTTAACGGTCACTCAATGTTTTTTAAGTTAGGCTAACACTAAAGTCCTAGCCTTCTGTAAATTCTATGGTTGGGTAAACTTAAATCAAAGTTGCACAATGGTAAGTTATAGTGGCTGTTTGCCGTAGAAATAAATAAAAAAAATAATTAATTAATCAATGTTGATGAATCCAATTTGTTGAAAATTCAGGTCCTTTGCTTAGGTTAACTATTAGACCGATTGTGAATTCAATAACATAAGTAAATTCAGCAACAACTATCTGCAATTCAGATAGACTAGTGCATTCGTGTTATTTATTATTGTTAAATTATTTATCATGTGGTTTATAATAACCAATTTTATAATAACCATAATAACCATTGCAATGTTAATATAGAATTGGATACATTTTGATAATAAGTAGGCCTAACTTTGATCCTTACTCATCCAAAAACATATTGCAGACAGTTCTATACGGAACCGTAAGAGGGTCGCCGGAATTTTATCCCCCTGGAATTTTACGCCCTGGGCAAAGCTGACGTCACTATGACGTAGGAACCTGAGTGGCCAAAAGTTTGTTCGCGGCCGGAATTTTACCCCCGCGGATTTGGAAGTCTAATTAAAATAGCCAGAGCGTGATTAATTAGATTAGCGATAAAAACCGGAATTTTACCCCCTGTCCATATAACTAGCGTTTAGACAACTAAAGATGTACGGGCCGGATTTTTACCCCCGGAATTTTACCCCCGGAATTTTACCCCCGGATTTTTACCCCCCGGAATTTTACCCCCGGATTTTTACCCCCGGACTTTTGCCCCCTGGAATTTTACCCCCTGGCTGATTTTAGAAATTGAATTATTGATTTTCTTATTTCCGTTTTTAATTAATTGTAAACATTTTATTATTTAGTAGCCTATCTATATTTATTTATTTTGTAAAGAAATGTTCGAAACAATTATCATTCAGTTGATTTTTTATACGTCATATTAACCAACTGTTAGCTCAAAAGATCAAATCCTAATACTAGAGTCTCAAAATTAAAATTAAAAACTTGTTCGATTAGTTAATGTTACAAATAAATTAATATACAGTAGGCTACTAAATAATAAAATGTTTACTATTAAATTAAAACAGAATGAAGATAATTAATCATTCTCACTAATTTATATATCTGACCAGGGGGTAAAATTCCGGGGGGTAAAATTCCGGGGGTTAAAAATCCGGGGGGTAAAATTCCGGGGGTAAAAATCCGGGGGTAAAAATCCGGGGGTAAAATTCCGGGGGGTAAAATTCCGGGGGTAAAATTCCGGGGGTAAAAATCCGGGCCGTACACTCTAGGTTTTTATAATTTTATGTGTTCTGATTAAATTCACAACCGTGAAAATATATGTTTAATTCCGCGTTTAATCCATCGAGCTGATGTCGCGAAACTCAAAAGTTCGCGGCCGGAATTTTACCCCCTGGTTTGTGACGTCACGTTTGCCCAGGGGGTAAAATTCCAGGGGGATAAAAATCCGCTACCCCTCGTAAGAACCCAGGGAGGGTAAGCCTAAGTTTAGCCTAGTCTTTTGATTGACTTAGTAGAGCAGCCTACCGTCGAGGTGCTAATTAACACGTGAGTTAAGTTGGCTAAGTACGGAAAATTAACTCATTACGGGACCCTAACTTAACTAATGGGTAATTATTTACCGTATTTACACTGGGATTTGATGTAATTTTTATATGTCTACTTACAGTATTTTGAACGCTGAACCCAAAAATGCAATCAGTCGGAGAGCCGTACAGTTATATAATAAATGTCAAGCTTCAGTTATTTTGAGTTATTCACATATTATATTTGTGGTTTGGACGAGTCCAAGTTCTAGTGGCGACTAAGACTTAAAGGGGAGGAAGGTTTGTGGAGTGGAAACAGCTGTTCGTAATTTACCATTAAATGCAAAATTATCAAAACAACACACGACGTGAAAATCGGAATAACATTTTTAAATGATTCAATTTCTAAAAGCAAACGGACTTCTAAGACGTTCCGAAAATACAATTACTCAAAAACAATAACTTACATGAACTATTATTAAAATCAACATTTATCATCAATCAATAAATGTAATTTATTCTCGTAAAGTGCAAGGATTTTTTACCCTATAGGCCTACAATAACACGACCGCATCACCAATGCCAAATTGATACTGTCAACTGTCACTGAATTGCTGTAATGTAGTTTGCTTACCAACCAATGGATTATTACGCTAAAATGCGCCCAGAAAATAGATCCAGATTAATAACATCTGCAATTTCAACTTATTAATTATCAAGTAAGTTTAATTATTGTTGCCGATTTAGAAATTAGTAGGGGGGCTGATATTTGCAATGCGTGTGACCTAAATTTTTATGAAATGGTTGTGTTCGATGATAATGAAATTAAAAGTTTTTAACTAAGCACGGGGTTGTAAATAACGAAACGAAATGTCCGAGGTGTAATTCAAACATAAAATTGAACGATAAGTGGTTTTTCAGATGCAGTTTCAATTAACAAGAAGAAAGCTAAAAGGTGTGAGTGGGTGCGATCTTGCAGAGTAGACACTTTTCCGGCAAATCCAGATTACAAATTCGTACGCTTTGGCGATTAGTCAATCATTATCTTTTTTTTGACCCACCCCGGCAAAAATTCCTGGAAACAAATCTCAATCTGTCAAGTAAAACTGTTGTAGATTGGTATTCGTTTATAAGGGAAGTGTACATTGACGATTGTGTAACAAGTTCTGAAAGACTAGGCGGGCCAGTTGAGATTGTTGAAATAGACGAGGCGAAATTTGGTAAACGTAAATACAACCGAGGTAGGCGAGTGAAACCTCGCTCGATTTTGAGAATATACATGTGAATGGATGTGGATTTGAAATAGTAATGGAGTTGTACAATGGTATTGAACATTTATATAGGCTTGTATAGGCCGAGAGCTGGATTTTTAAAAAAGTGGTCAAAAAAAGCTCACCATATTATTCTTATGGGGAAAAACGCCCCAAGTGGCGTCTCTTTGTGGGTTCGCCACTACTTTACATTTACACCTGTAAGGGTCAATAAATATAAGAAATAGCTTTTTTTGCTTGATATCGAATATATGTATGGGGAATAAGTAAGAAATAAAGTTTGACAATTATATAGGGATATTTAGACAAAGATCAGGATTTTTTGGTGAGAAAATGATCACCATGTTATTCTTATGGGAAAAAACGCTCCAAGTGACGTTAAACCGCTATATTGCCACTACTGATGGATGAAAATTACAACTACGTTGCTTGTCGCGATACGCCTTCTACGAATTAGCCCCAAGCTTTTCCCGTAAGCCTTATTCAGAAGCGTGCCACCAGTTTGACACAAGTTGATATAAAAAGGCCTTTCCAGACAAGCCTTTGACGAGGCTTGCCATAAGTTTACGTGTTACCTGGGTCAATTCCTGAGATGTGGCCTCCAGCTCAGCTCTGGCTCTGTCCCGCTCAGCTCTGGCTGTGTCCCGCTCAGCTCTGAGTCTGTCCTCCTCTGAGTTTAGAATGGCGTAAGCGGTCTGCATGATTGTTAACCATTGTTCCAGCCTGTCAGGTTGCTCCCCAGCTTGTCCCGCCTGCAAAGATTTTAAAATGTTAAACAAATTTTAATGTAGCTTTAATAGGAAAACAGACCATTAACTACTGGTCTTGGACTAACATTGATAATTGATAGCCAAATGAAAAGATTCGATTTTGCTTATCACCAGCAACCTTCAGATTTCATGAGCCTTGTAACTACTAAGTTGCCCAAACGGGTAACTTAAAACTTACAGGTACAACTTGTCAGGTACGCCACTGTCTACTTGTATCTCACGTCTGCGTCTAGTTGTACCTAAGACTAGTTGTACCTACGATTAGTTGTATCTACGACTAGTTGTACCTGCAACTAGTTGTACCTACGTCTAGTTGTACCTGCGACTAGTTGTACCTTACCGTTTTCGAGCTACAGCCGTTTTTAAACTACTAGTTGTACCTACGTCTAGTTGTATCCACGTCTAGTTGTACCCACAACTAGTTGTACATACGACTAGTTGTACCTACGACTAGTTGTACCTACGACTAGTTGTACATAAGACTAGTTGTACCTACGACCAGTTGTACCTACAGCTAGTTGTACCTACGGCTATTAGTTGTATCTTCCCTTCAATTTGCCACAAGTTTAAGGGGTTACTTTTGGAGTTTACAAAAACTAATTGAGTATATTGAAGTGTTTTTAGGGTATTAGGAGATGATTACAAAAACTGCAAATTAGAAATGTTTATGTTATTCTTATGGGGAATACGTAAACTGGCTTAGTTTGCTTGTTCATGCATATACTTTAACAAGTTTGTTTATCTCATACTTAACTATTGACTTTTCACAAAAAAAAAACTTAATTCCCTTCAACGCAAACGTAATGAAACCTCAATATTAAAAACCCGATGAAAAAATAACCCAGATGACTTTTTTGTGCACGCTTATTAGTTCTTAATAAAACTAATATTGGTTTAGTTGCAGACCGTATAGCCAGCGTACACCGACCTACCTAACTCAGTATAAAATTTAGTTTAAATATAGTTTTTAAAAATCGAATGAAGAAAAAAATATAGAAAACTAGCAGTTACCCGGCACGCGTTGCTGCGCTTAACAGCTATTATTTTCCATCCCTTTTATTGTTTACTAGCTGTACCCACGGGCCTTGCCCCGTTTAACTTCAGTATTCGCATGGCTCAATTACGTCCCGGTTGAAGTTCGTTCGCTACGCTCACTCACCTTTAGGTTGGAGCTCGTTCTTTGCGCTCACTTGTTTTCAGGTTAGCTCGTTCGCTACGCTAACTCGCCTCCAGGTTGATGTTCGTTCGCTACGCTCACTCACCTTTTGGTTGCAAATTAGCTCGGTCATAAATTTTAAAAAGTCATCCCTTTTATTGTTTATAATACTTTGATAAAGGTTTTTATGTTTTAATATTTAACATTGGAGAATTAAAACGTTGTTAAGTGCACAGGTGTGCCGATTGGGGTTTAATACATTTGGAGTTATTCAAAAGTAAAATAGTTTTCTGTGCTGCACTCTGTAGAAACACTGTGGCACTATTTCAAATCATGACTAATGCTAAATACAGAATGTTGTAATTAATTATTCAAACCTACAAAACAGTTGGTGAAAGTAAACATCTGCTTTTAAATTATATTTATTTGTAAACATTGTAGATCAAAAAGTCTGACATTGGCCCACTTAAAACCCTCTGGGGCAGAGCCCTTTTGACAGATCTGCACCAAACTTCACTGGAACCATCCTTGAAAGATGCTTAATAATGCCTGAAAGTTTCATTACAATCTGTCGAGCGGTTTCGGAGTCCATAACGTATATACATATATATATGCACACACACACACATACATAGTTCCTCTTTTATAGATATAGATTATACTTTTATAAAGGTTTTTATGTATACATATTTAACATTGGAGAAAATGTTGTTGAGTGCACAGGTGTGCTGTGATTGGGGTTTAATATATTTGTACTTATCCAAAAGTAAAATAGTTTTCTGTGCTGCACTCTGTGGAAACATTGTGGCACTATTTCAAATCATAACTAACAAAGCATGTTGTGATTATTCAAACCTACAAAACAGAGTGAAAATTTAAAAACGTACCTTATCATGTCCCTGGCCTTTTACTTTGTAGATACTGGATTTGTAGTTTATTATTATGTGTTTTAATATTTTTTGGGACTGGGGCAACATGTTACACACATTTATTTGGTTTTAAATAGGTTCTAGGTTTTTTTTTAAAGTCTCGAAATTCACGACCATGACGTGTCCCTAGGGTACATTTTCCAACTTTCACGCTGTTTTTAGACTAATTACTCATGCCGAAATATATAAAGTCATATTTTTATGTCATCAATGGTTATTAAACTTACAAAAAAGGAGCATATTATAATTTTATTGTCATTGCAAACTGACTACCACGACAAAATAAGTCTGTCCCTCGATTTGGTATCACGACCATTTGGGAAAAATTTTCAACTTTGGATCACGACAGTGGCAAGCCTGGCGTCGATGGAGTCAGTTGGTTTTAGAGACTAGGTGTATGTCAGGATTGTAGTGCCGGTCGTTTCGAGTTGAAAGGAGGAATTACAAGATTAATAAAGGAAAGATTGTGTTTTTTGTAATTTTGGTGTGTCCATGACCGTACGTAGTCATTTGATGAAGTAGACATGGTGTTAATTTTTGTTTATAAGATATTTCTATTGCTAGATTAACCTAGAAGTCCACTTTGTATCCTTGAACATGAGGTGCAGGGCTACCGCCAGAACAGAGCCAAATAACACGTAATTTCACGACCATCGCGGGTTTTTTCACGACCAATCCAGCCTTATGGATTGTAGTGTGTTTGGTCGTGACAATAACTTTAATATAATTGTAAATTGAACAGTTTAGTTCAATTGAAACACATATTTGTATTATAACTAACAGTATAATTGAAGGATTGTTTAGAAAGATTTAGATTATTCCAGACGATTCACGACCGTACCGCTTGTCCCTGACCATCACGTTTATGATTTCTATCATAAAAATTTCAAAAATTAAAATATCGTCATATTTCAATGTTTTATACACAAACGAAGCACACCTCTATACAAACATAACGATTTTTCGGGTCTCAGGTAAGTTTTTTCGGAGTTATACAAACTTAAAAACATTCTATTGGCTTTTTTTCAATTTTTTGAGTTGTTTTATTTTTTTCTACAAAGACCAAATATACCAAAAGCTCAGTGACCTTTTTATTGTATAATGGCCATAAATGTAAATTAGTTTATAGCAAAACATAGTTGTAAAAAATAATATTAACTATTTTTTTATATTCATTTAAACGTCAGTTATGGTCGTGACAGGATTTTGTGTTTTTCCACTAAAGATGCTCTTTTTAAAAAAAAAACTACCAAAGATATTGCGTTACCATGGACATTTTAAAAAACTTCAAATGTTAATGAAATAAAAAAATAATAAAAGTTTTGAAAAAAAGGGGGGAAAAATTGTAAAGTGCTTTTCCTGAAAACGTACGTTTTTAAATTTTCACTCAACAGTTGCCTGGTAACTGGTAACAGCTGTCATATTTATTTGTAAACATTGTAGTTCAAAAAGTCTTACATTGGCCCACTTAAACCCCTCTGGGGCAGGGCCCTTTTGACGGATCTGTGCCAAGCCAAACTTCACACAAACCATCCTTGAAAGATGCTTAATAATGCCTGAAAGTTTCATTACAATCTGTCAAGCGGTTTCGGAGTCCATAACGTATTTACATATATACATAGTTCCTCTCTTATAGATATAGATGAGCTATAATATGAACGAGCTCTTAACCCGTCCTACGTACGGGAATTGAGTATAGTCCTTTAAAACTGTATTATACAGTGCGTAGTTATGTCATATGTCTATTCCTTCAAGCATATCAACAGTTTAAGCAGTTCAAAATGTATTGTAAAGAAAAAGCTGCCAAGATGAATCAAAACATGTGATCATTGTTATTTCCTAACCTTTCCATAAAAGTATGGTAGTAAAAATATTTTTAAAAGCATTCCTTTGAAGACTGGTGAGCTTCGATTTGTATACAGCAATGGTTATATAATCAAATTACTTATTTACTATAATCAATTACACATCACAGAGTAAAGAAACTAACCTCATAGTTCTATAGAATATTTTTATATTCAACCAGCTGTTAGATAAAACAATTTATATTGCACTAAAACAAACTAAAAGATTTTAAAGATTACCCAAAAAAATAAATTAGAACATCTAGGATTTTTTCTATGTATATTTAAATAATCTCTTGCCCTCTTACCGAAAAAATGAACGTATCAATGATTATAGCATTACACATAGTATAAATAAGTCGACCTACGTAGGTTATTTAATTTTCATCCAAATGGTGAATTTGTGTCGAATACACTGAATGTTTACAGCTGTTAAGTTAAGCGAATTGTATTAAACCAAAAGCTAGTTTAAGAATGTTAGCGTCGGCTGCTAGACTTTTTAAATATCCCCGCCGCAGCAAACCTGCAGACTAAGCGAATTTCCATTTGCCTGAGTGGATTTACACTAAAATGTCTCCTTAAAAATATCACTTTTATTCCCTATTTAAGTAGAATCAGTTTAACACATACTTAGGTTTGCTGCAACAGGGAGGGTAAAAGTGTTTTTTTATGTAAAATGTTAATAGTTAGTAAGAAATAAAAACATTTTCCAAATTCGGGCAAAATATGTTAAATAAGCAAACTACAACAGTTTACTTATTTTCCATAAGAATAACATGGGAATTTTTAATTTACAATTTTTTGGAATTTTCTCCGTAACTATTAGGCGCATTATAACGCTTCATTATACTAAATTATTTGTTTTTTTAAGCTCTACAAAATAGTTTGGAAAGAAATTGCAAAATTTTATGTTTTTTGTGTCAAAAATGGGCAAAACCCATTTTTACCCCATAAAAGCCCCCATAAACCTCCGTTCCCATGGTCCGATCATGCTGGTTCGCGAAATGGTCATCAAAATCGGATCAGTTTTGCTTGAGTTATCGCGCTAACGGACACACACACACACACACATATATATGTGTGTATTTGAACGGATGGTGTTTCTGGCCCCTAGGGACCTCAAAACGAAAAAAAATCGGTCCCGGGTCCAGGTCTTACCATGAGTACTACGGTAATAGCTTATTCCCTATATGGGAAAATCGCTTAAATTAAAACTTTATAAAAAAAAAACTGGAACCCTAAACTAAAATTATGGCCTCGACATTCCCTAGTTCTCAAAATTACCTTTCTTTCAACACAAAAATGATGAAAATCCGTCAAGTGGTTGATTCAGAATCGTGAAATAAAAAACCCTGTTACGTTTTAATATCTTGTTTTAATGGTATAAGATGTCAACAATTTACATACATACAATTAAATTTTAATAAGAACATATTAAAACATATTAGAACATATTAATAAGAACATATATGGTTCCCATTGTTCAAGGTGGGAAATACACCAAACTATTTTCGGCAAAGGTAAAAATAATATCTTTTGTTAGCTCCCTAGAAATAATTGGACGTTTTTCTCCATAGAAAATGAATTGATAATTATTGAGCGGAGCGAGCGAAGCTCTTATACGTCGACTCTTATGCATTTCGTAATACGCAAACTCCTCCTAAACGACTGAAGCAATCGTTTTAAAATTTTGCATGGTGATAAAGACCATATCGGTGAGTGCCAACATATATATGTCATCAAACAAATCTGTTAGGAATCCGCCCCACGGGCCCTCAAAATTTCAAGGTATTCCTTATGGAAGCAGTATTTGACACATAAACAAATCCATAGGATCAGCTGGACTTTTAAATGAAGTAGATCAAGAAATAGCTGATATTTCACGGATATTAGAACAGAAACGGGATGGATCGAATAATATAATCAAATGACGACACTAGACTGAATCGTACATTTAATTTAATTTAATAATTTAATTTAAATTTTTTTAATTTAGTTTATTTAATTTTATTTAATTTAATTAAATTATATTTTATAAGGGTTTTCTATGATTATAAATCCAAGTACATGGGGACCGAGCTTTGCTTGGGGAAAATAATTCCCCCACTCTGTGATTCCTCCTTTACTACTTCCTTCACCATTTCCTACGTCATGGACCTATTTCCTTCCTTTCTCATAGCATTTAAGTATTACAGATACATTAATCTAACTGCCACAAACGGTTCCCACACTCTGCGATGCTAAACTTTACTACTTCCTACGTCGTGGACATGTTGTCATCTCTTTCCATTGCATTTTAGTATTTTAAATACATTAATCTAATTGCCACAAACATTTCCCTCACTCCACACTGCTAAAAAGCATTTAATACTTCTTTCACCATTTCCTATGTCTTGGACATTTTTCCATCCCTTCTCATAGCATTTTAGTATTTCAATTTCAGATACATAAATCTAACTGTTACAATTGGTTTCCAGTTCCCAGACTCAACACTGCTCGCCTTTACTACTTCATTCACCTCTTCCTACGTCGCGGACCTGTTTCCCTCCCTTCCCATTGAATTTTAAGATTGCAGATACCTTAATTTAATCCTCTTAAACAGTTCCCACACACCGGACTGCTCACCTTTACAACTTCCTTCACCACTTCCTACGTCGCGGACCTCTGTTTCCCTCCCTTCCCATAGCATTTTAGGATTTCAGATACCTTACTATCCTTATGGAACAGCTGAAGCCACTTTTATTGTTAGTTCTGTCTGGTTTTCTGTAGATGTCGTGTTTTGTTTTCAATTTGTTTCTATTATTTTAGGGTTAGTTTCTCATTATTTGTGTCTGACTGTTTAGTTATATAGCCAACGATAGTAATATAGTAATATTGTACGGTAATATAGTGAACGAGTTATCGTTTATGATTAAATAGTATTATTTGGTTAAACGAGGTTTTAAATTACTGAAATAACAAGAAACAAATTGTAAACAAAGCACGACATCTACAGAAAACCGGCCAAATTTAGGCCAAAAATAAACTATTTACAACATTTGAAGAAAATCGTCGGAGCCGTTTTCGAGATCTTGGTACAAGCAAGCAAGCATACGTATACATACAAGCAAACATTGCTCGTATTAGAGTATTGGATAGCTTCAGTATTGTTTATGTTTTTTATATGTTTTAGACACAAAATAATCAGAAAATGATAGGCTTTAATTTGATCTATTTATTGATCGTTTGATTTAGTTATGTTCAAGATACTGTATTACTCAATCAAAAATCAAGAACAGATCCACGCGTTTTAATTAATGCAATACATACAGCTTTGTAAATACAGTAATAGTGACTTAGTTGATAGTTTTATCTGATGGCTTACTTGAGAAAAACTGAATTTTTAATATAAGCTTTTATAAAAAAAAGGTGATCAAATTTGTTTGAACGAAAACCATACAATTAAACAAAATTTACATATTATCCATACGCTGGTTTCCTTGAATAATTGTGGATTCCATGATGTGTTTGAAATGCCGCTACGTAGCAAATAGTTCGATCTTGTCAGGATCAAAAAGGACGACTAGGAAGCACACAAATTTTAGCCAAAACTCGACGACTTAATCTTCGTCTTCGATCACCTTCCAATTGATTATACAAATTATTAACGTGTAACACATGGGTTATGGTTTATCGCTTGAATCAATGCATATGTTAATGTTAATATAACTTTTGTAACGATAATACATGTCGTGGTTTCACTTATATACTCGCCATTACATAAAACCCTCTTATAAAGTTATTAGTAGCCAAAAAGGTAGAATTCAAAACTGTAAAGGGTTGATTTCAAGTTTATAACTAGCTAGAACTGTACCACCCTGTTTTAGAATAACTTGATAACTAACCCTGAGGGTTTGATATTAAAATGTAAATGCAGGTACCCGAAAATTCCTTAAATTACATCTCTGTGTTTTTTTACTCCCCTGTATTACGAAACAACGTGTATCTAATATAATTACACCAATATTTATCTTTACACAAATGTTCTCGTCACTTAAAATTGTAGGTTAAAATAATTATGAAGCTCGATCGTGAAGGTCAATAACAATATATATGAAACCATAATGACTCCGCTCAATTTTGTGGATGCCCCTGCGAACGCCACCTAGTAATAGTGGTAGTTAACTATGTTACAAGACTATGCCAAATTTCCAATTAATGAATTATGTTCGTCCCTTTATAGTAGGCTTCGCATATGTGGCACCTGTAGATTTTTTGTATATTTAATAATATATATATATATATCAATGTTTTATGTATATAACTGAAAGTCTGTAACACTGCAGTTACTAATTTAATTAAGGGTATCATTAAAAAGTACTCGTGCAGTAAGTTACCTAATCAATTAAATAGGATAAAAAATTGAAGGATAGACACAACTAGACTATAAGGACACCAAATACACGTAGATACAACTAGTCGTAGGTACAACTAGACGTGGGTACAACTAGAAGTAGGTACAACTAGACGTAGGAGGGACCACTAGTCGTAGGAACAACTAGTCGCATCCGTGCAAGCTAGGTGACACTACTTGACGGTGGCATACACGTCTAGGTGTACCTGCGTCCAATTGTACCTCTTAAAAATTTGCAGGTACAACTAGTCGGGTGTGCCACCGTCTACTTGTAGGCCTACCTACGTCTAGTCGTACCTACGATTAGTTGTCCCTAGGTCTATGAGGTACAAGTAGGCGTACTAGATGGCTACAACAAACACATGGCAACTAGATGGCGGTACAACGAGACACAGTCCCTTTTATAATACACAATCTCAAAGGACACGTAAAGAACATCACTATGCCACCTAGCCTAACAAATATATCGTTTCACCCTCGTATTTATAATAAATAATAATAAATCTTTATTCCTCCACAAGTAATACAATAAAATTACAAGGATCTAAGAAACAAATTATTTATAACTTACAATGTAATCAAAACTTATTGTTAATTAATTAAAGAAAAGCAGTTTGCTTTAACTTGCAAAGAAATATAAACACCTAAAAGAAGATTAAAACTTCTGTGTGTGGGCGGGAGTCTCAACCATTACTTAAACAAAGAAAATTCTCTGAAAAGGGTAACAAAATGAATTATAAATTAAATTTACCTTTAGTCCAATAATTGTGTGGAAAAGACAACAAAGAAAAACAAAATTCACCAATATCTAGGAAGTAAAACAAGATGTATGTAATTATAATAATGAGAACATTTTAAGAAGTTGAAGGAAACAATTAACTTCTTAAAGTGTTCTCATTATTATTTTGTCTAACAATCTATAGCTGCAGGTATGCGTATATATTTTACCTCCATCTTCTAGATCCTGAGGCGGCCTCTTGGAATTGGTCAGGTTTTTCCTCCTGTCTCACCTGCAAAGTTTTTAAAATTTATTTTTATGTAGTTTTTATAGGGGGAAACACACCAAACACTGGTCTTGGACTAACATTGAACATTGATAGCCCAATGAAAAGATTCGATCTTAATTATCATTGGACCAGCAACCTACAGATTTCAAAGTTAGCCTTGTAACTAACTAAGTTACCGTACTAAGACTAAAATACAGCAGACTATAATAACTCTTTCGTGCATAACAAAGTTGTGTTTACCTACGTGTAGGAAAGGTTAGACCTGAATATACTTCTTCAGTCGTAATTATTTTTATTGTTTTTGAGCCATATTTATGGATATTTGAATAAGTTCACTAAATTTCAAAAATACCTACATATCTTTAATTGTTGTATAAAATGTGACATCGATTAATTGAGCGAAGCAAAGCAAAAATCTTTTGGATCGGCTTCAAATGCAAACTTTCTGACACTCACTATCACAATAACGGTCGATCATATTTTATCCAT
Source organism: Macrosteles quadrilineatus (assembly GCF_028750875.1). NCBI lineage: Eukaryota > Metazoa > Arthropoda > Insecta > Hemiptera > Cicadellidae > Macrosteles > Macrosteles quadrilineatus. The sequence continues at coordinate 225,864 of NW_026542733.1, forward strand.
CCCAAGGTTGTTTCGACTAATGTTCGGAAGGCTTGAGAAGACAAAATTACAATTTTTGATAATGCCTGTACAATTTAAAAGTAACTTAATTTTTAACATTGTCCTTATGGGTTGCCATGATGGTTACAAATTATAGCTACGTAAATGTAAACAATTAAGCGTAGCATATGTTTAAAGTCTCACCATTATGCGACCTAAACACAACAAAGGAAAAAGATTCGGATGATGACCACTGGTCAAATAAAACTAAGAAAGTATTACACTATTGGAAACTACCACTGATCGAGTAGGTACAGTATTTTACAGATTTTATTTGTGTAATCTAAATTAGTCCATAACAAACAATATTAAATATTATATTGTGATTGGCAATTAAAACAACTCTATAAATCAACAGTTTTTAATAACAAGGTATTCTCAAAACAATTATTTTCTAAATAGGCTATTATGAGTATGCGGTCTTATTATTTACTTTTAAGAGTATGATTTAAACTCTATTAATGCTTGTTTCATGTGGAAACGTTTGAGTGTGCCAATGTCGTAACCACGTGTGTTTGATAGCAAAAAAATATACGAGTAATATTGATCTTATGTAAATGAGCGTTAAAACAATTTTACTAAGCTGTTTTTAACTGCTAATATTGTTAAATTAATATATATGTACGCTGGGTAATATCATTGAGTCTAATATCAACAAAATTCGCGGTTCTAGAAAAGGTAAAACAACGCGTTATATATTTGAAAACCTATTGTAAAATTTTAATTTTTTTTGTGATACTAGTATCGTGTTGGCAAACACACTTGATCGTTGTTGTTGTATTGTAATGACGTGGGGTGTGTAATTGCCCAAGTAAGTAAGCCTAAAGTAGTTTTTCCTTGTTTATTTTAAAAGAAAATATCTAATTTACATAAGAGTGCAATTTTAAGGACAATTTCAGAATGAATTCCTAGATACTGCCTGATATTTGTAGAAAATGGAGACTAGAATGGAATGTTTGAAACGCATGAACAACTACTACTAGCAATGTTTTGAGATAGTTGAATGTAGAACACTTTCTTGAAAACAATGCTTTTCGTATATTAAATCTACAAAATTTAAGAAAACATACCTCCATAAGTTATGGTGAAAATTATTTGTGCAATTCTATCTAAACAGGCAAGTCTTAAAAAAAAATTACATCTGCTAATCTTATGGATCCGTGCAGAATTATTTCTGCCTGGATTGCCAAATCTGGCCAAGATCGATGAATACAGAATTGCCAAGATTGGTAACATGTCGATGGTCGGGTACAACCAGAACTGTGGCTTCAATAGATGATATTAGCAAGCAAACATAGACAAAATACCGATACAAAGGATATGTTTGTAATAGTGTGTAAAGTATAGCCTACGTTGCGGGTTTACTATCAAGTGAAAAAATGGCTTGGGAAGGATCTGGATCCCTGTACATGGGGTTGACTTGAAAAGAACGGTGTTCTTATACCACAATCTATGACTTTGCCACCGGCACCTGCTAAACTCTTGAATTTCATTACATGTGATTGCAAGAAAGAGTGTGCCCGATCGTGTGATTGCGTAAGGTCAGGATTAGCTTGTTCGGCAATGTGTGCTCATAGCCAAGGTAGAGAGAGACTGCAACAACACACTGCAGACAGTTGATTTAGAGGAAGGGGACGTTGATTGTAACTCTATTAGTGCAGTATTGTAATAGGTAGTGGATAAAATACACTGTTCAATACAATTGCTGAAAACTTACTGTTGTAAAATTTTAAATTCATAAAAAAATTGGGTATCATATTGAAGGTGGTTAATCCAATTTGTACAAACATAATTTTATGTTAATTATTGAGCGGAGCGAGCGAAGCTCTTATACTACACTCCTGCTTTTGTTTTACAAATACTCCTCCTGAACGGCTGAAGCTATCTGCACGAAATTTAACACAGTCATAGTACCCAACCATGGGAAGGTATAAATATGAAATGGTACAAATCGGACCATAGGACTTTTCGCTATATGAATGCAAACTTTTAGAAATTTAACATGGGCCTTATGGGTTAATTGGTCGCCATGACATTATTTGCGAGTTAACACTAAAAAGTAAACAAGAACCTTAAGTTAGTCGAAACTTATGTTAGTCAATAGTCATTTAGCACTGTCATAGAAACCAACCATATGGGAAGGTAAAAATCTGAAATGGTAATAATCGGACCACAGGACTTCTCCCTACGTGAACTTAAACTTTTAAGATTTTAACATGGGCCGTATGGGTTAGTTGGTTGCCATGGCATTATTTTCAAGATAACAATAAAAAGGCAAACAAGAACCTTAAGTTAGTCGAAACTTATGTTAGTCAACGAATTGTCTGAAATAGCTGACTTCAAACCGTACAGAGGAAAAGGGAAGAACAATCGGATTAATAGCATTAGAGCATAATTTACTACAAAATGAATTACAAATAATAAGGGTTGCTGGAATTAGGCAGATGCACCATATTGCGTTTGGATACTGTAAATAGCTTTTACAGTATATTACGTGAGCAAGACGTGCCATTAATGTAGACTTTGAATATGTAGGTACTGCAATTCCCATTTGCAGTCCACAAATATATAATTTACATTGAATTAATATGATGGCTCCGCTCAATATTGCAAGCAGACAACTGCATTGTACACCTAGTTCTATTGTCTGATTGTACTTAAAAATGTAATTGTAAAACCTTTTAATATTACTGTATCCTGTACATTATTTATTGAATACCATGCTAATGTAAGGATTTTTAAGCCATTCGTTCATTCTACATATTTCAAATGGAGTTTTCTCATACTATATACTTTTTAAGGAAATAAAATCAAGTGTAGTCACAGTGTAGTGTAGACAGAAAATAATTGATGAAGTAAATGTAGGACAGTAGAACTTTATATGCAAATTTTGACTTTAAAATAAAGTTTTGAATAAATTTTTTATAGGTCAGCCATTTTTATGTACTAAGAAAAACTAATAAATACCCCCGCCGCAACCAACCTGCAGACTAAGTGAATTTCCATAGGCGTGATTCGATTTTCAATTAAATCTATTTCAATAACATTAGGTATAACGATTACCTAGGTTTGCTGCTTCAAAGAGGGTATTAAAGTGTGTTTTTCAGTATAACATTAATAGTTTAGTATAAAAGAAATATTGCCAAGTTTGATAAAAATATAAAACAATCATACTGCACCAGTTATTTATTAATTTAAATAGCAAATGTTTTATTATTTTTCCATGTCAAAATTGATTATATTAAAGTGTACCTGAATAGCAATGTAATGCTGATCGGTTAATAAAATTGTTACTTTCAAAATGTTGAAAAATTGAATAAGATCTATAATGAATACAGTTTTGAACAGGTGGGGACTAGACTACTAGGATTAATGCTGGATCAGGATAGAGGGGGCAAGGTTCGGGTCAAACGCGCCCGGTAATCAGCTGTGATGATAACGTCGGCCTCATCTATACCAAGCCTGAAGAGAAATTGTTTGATTCTTAGTTTGAACTTGCAATTTTATATTCAATTGGCTGCCATATTTTACTGTGTTAAGATAGAGACCTATAGTTTGCGTTGTTCGTTTTATTTTATTATGACCTTCAAAATGAGGGGTCACTCGATGGAGCTATAATTTAAAATTTTTGAGTTTCCCCCAAAATCCCCAATTTTGGGTTTAGGAACTTATGAGAATTTCAATTGGCTGCCATTTTGGCTGAACTGAGATAGAGACCTCTAATTTGCGTTGTTGGTTTTCTTTTACCAGGACCTTCAAAATGAGGGGTCACTCGATGGGTCTTTGTGTTTGAAATTTTATAGTTTCCCCCAAAATCCCCCATTTTGATGATGAACACCAAGTGGCGGTTATGCCCAAAAAGTACTTCATAACATGCCATAATGGTGTGCCGAGTTTAGTTTTTCTAGTATGGGCCGTTCAAAAAATAACAGGGGGTCTCCACACTTTTTACTAACCCTGTATATATGTGTGTCCGTGAACGGATTCGCGGACCGAGGAGCGCACAATACCTCCTCTAATGGGAGGTCATAAATAAAAACCGTAGGGGTAGGACCGAGGAGCGCAGATGTACCTTGTGCTCCTCGGTCCTACCCGTGCAAGGAACTAATCCCCTACTTATATGGATTAAAAGAGACAATGGCTAGGTCGACCCTGCGAGTAAATTACTCCTCACTGAATGGTGTCGTGCCAGAAGCGACCGTGCCAGAAGCGACCCGTGCCGCTAGCGACCCACCAATTTTCTACCGTGCCGCTAGCGACCCAAGAATTTGGAGCGGGAGGCGAGTATACATTAACGCCGATTCAACTTATATTCTTAACAAAAACTAAACAGAATTTCACTATAAAACCATTAAAACGATTTGCTGTCACATTAAATACATAACAAAGTACTCCCGCGCAGCAGTCCTGCAGACTAAATTTATTCCCTCTTGGGGAAGAAATAATAGTTTTTATGTAAATTGTATCATATAATTCATACGAGTATACATTTACCAACACATATCCATAAATCAAATGAGCAAACTATAACAGTTTGTAGACTCCAGGTGCATTTATGGTAATAGGCCTATTTATTTTTTTATTCGTTCGTGTATGTGGGTGTGAAAGTTTATAGACATTAGTAAACAATGATAAGTATTTTTTTCCAACTGCAATGTTTTGACAATGGCGGATACAAGCCGAAACATGTAAACAACCTACTATTTGAGCTGTTTGTCGGATTATAACGTATGTAAACCTATTTATCACATTGAATATTGCAGCTCAGGAGCTAGAATGGAAATGAATTATAACCAAATTACTTAAATTACAAATTACATATATTTTTTACGAATGGTGTTTTTGCTCTCTCGGGGCATCAAAACGAAAAATAAAATAGGTCCCGGGTCTAGGTCTTTCAATGAGACCTACGGTAATAGCTTATTCCCTAAATGGAAAAGAGTATTCTAGCACAACTACTGTAAATAAAGAAGATTTTGATTTTTCTAGTCATAGTATGGCAGCTTACAACCCCTGATGTTGTTGACCTGCTATGACGAAAAATGACTAAGACTCTACTAACTCAAAAATAACAATATGAGGCAAGAAGAGGGTAGGAATTTATTATAGAAAAACTCTATATATTTATAATGACGAAGCTATCTATACAGCTGATGATTTAGATAAAAAAAACTCCCCAAAAAAATTAAAACTCTTATAAAAATTGTGGCTTTTGTTATGCCTATAATCCCGGTTATGTCACAAATCTATTTTACTTATTTAATACGCAAGCATGTTTTTTTGTGACAATTACTCCTCCGAAACTACTGAACCGATTGACATGTTTTTGGTGTCATTGGAAAGAGCGTAACGTGAAGTTGTGCAGGAAACTTTCTTTTTAGGGAAATAATCAGAGAGTGAGGCCCTGGGGCCCTTTAAAGTTTCGTATTTCTCCATAAGATTAACATGGGAAACAAAAATATTGTTATGAAACTCCAGCTGTTGTCAAAAATTAAAAGTGAGAAGAAAAACATATGTTAATTTTAAACAGTCAATAAGTTTGCTAATTTTACAGTTTGCTACAAACATTTACTGACTTGGTTGAAATGAAATATTTACTACTGTATTTAAATTCGGGTTGGCGTAAATATTACAATGGAAAAAAGCGAGAGAGCCTGAAAATTGATATATTCTGTTATGTACATCTTGAATATTTCCATAATCTTTGGATCGAATCCTTTAAAGTAATCAGAAATTATGAACGTTATTCCTTTTGAAATAACACCTCTAATACTTAGAAATTGCTCGAATTCGAGCAACAGGGAGACTAGTATTGTTTCTTTTGCACCTGCTAGTATGTTGTGGTAAATGTACGATTTGTATATTTGTAAATATATTTTTTTTTATTTAATGATATAAACTATATAGTCCATTTTTATTGTTTTTATATTTTTGCACTGTTAGATAAAATGTGTAGGTCAATAAATCCATTGCATTGTTATTAATTATCTGTCATAGGCTATATCATCAAACAGTTTATTGCTCTTAACTCATCTTTATACAAATCTTGTTTTTTTTATGCCAACTGTTATTGTTACACAAATAAAAAAATAAAAAACTTTGTAGCCAGACTGTTTTTTACTAAGAAAGTCCCTATTTGATTGGCTGTGTTTTCTGAACTGAAATATTTATTTCCTAAAGATCAATTTCAGTATTTCATTTCAGTTTCGAAATATGTTTTGGAAATACAATTACTTCTATTATGCAGTAAATTAGGGGGAAGGGAAGGAATCATTTATAAACATCGGAGGGCCATTTTAAACGTAATGAAATACAATAAAATAACAATAACAATAATAATAACAAGCTGTTGTAATTAGGCCTACGCTTTACAACGGGTGCTGGACGTTGAAGAAAGAGTCCAACTATCTATTTCAAATCCTAATCCAAACATAATATGTTAACAATTGTTAACACGTCAACTTCATTAAACTCCAAGAAGCCACTATCTCCAAACAGGCTAGTAGCAAAAATCCAAAGTTTGACGATTTGAATGGTTTCTGCTTTTTGAATTTTTAAAATGAACAAGCATTTGACATAAAACCACATTAGGACAGGACGACGCCTGTCGGGCCAGCTATTGTTTTATATATATATCTATTTTTTTTCAATTTAGAATATTTATTTACTGATAGAGGAAATTTCTCACTCACGGGCAGTAGCCTATGTGAGAGGAATTTCATATTTAATGACTATGTCAGTATATTATTACATAACTATGGCATAATTATAAAATATGTACTGACAAAGTATTGTAACATAGTATTTTACTTACTGAAATAAACATTATTTTGATTATATTTGATAAACTACCTCCATGTGAAATTTTATTTAGATCTTTTGAGTGGTTCCCGTGCGATTAAGTAGTAGACCTATACAAACACACATCCACCATCTCATATTTACATATTTATTTAATAAATTGAAAAATAAAGAAAATATAAGTTAATAGATTATATTTGGCTCTTATAAAATGATAAAAATTTAAGAAAAATTGTTTGATTAAGTTACCACACATAACTCGAGACTATGCTAGCAGCTGGTAAATAGAGATGCTAAAACAGCTCTTTAGGCGAATATTGGGCTCTTCCAGGTGGTACATATTACTATAACAAGAATAGGATTTGTTTATAAGCCATTAACACCGATTTGAACAAAACATTGTAAAATCCTTTATCAAACAATGGGTCGCTAGTGGCACTCACGCTACTACCAGGGTCGCTTCTGGCACGATTTTTGCTGGGTCGCTTCTGGAACGGTCGCTTCCGGCACGTAATCCACTGAATACACCACTTAAAAGTGAAAATGAAAGGAGTAGTTTTGAAACTATAAATATTTTAACTTTTAACAGAGACAATGCAAGATACTGTATTAAGTATTCGAAAAAGTTATCTTAAAAACTATTTGTTTTTGTCCGACGTTAATCAGCCCATTTTAAATACAGACAAACTGCATATTTTTCTAAGTGCAGATTAATACAAATTAAATATTTATCCCTAAATAGTACGGAACTAAATTTTCATTATTTTATTATGATTAAAATCATATTATATTATGTGAGACAGGTAAACATTCTCTCTGCGTTTCAGAATTATTAAATGATGTACAGTATTTTGTTTTGCAGGTACAGTTTGTATAATTTTAAAATAGCTTGGAAGGCATGACGACTATTGCTTATAACATACATGATTGTACATAATTTGTCTTGATCCTCTCTCTACCCGTGATTCACCCTTTGTCCTGCGGAAACACCTGTTATTTTCCCTCGTGGTTGAGTTAGGATATTGAATGACTCAATATACTACCGGACGTTCGTACTATTTAGAAGCAACGCATACCATTTTTGAAAGTAATTCTTAAGAACAACATATTATGTTGTGCATTTCCGGCTTAGGTGCGTGAGCCTATTGCTGAACGTGATATTTGCCAAATTACAATGTACCTGGGCTAAATTTACTTCAAAAAGTAGTGTTGTTCACATAGGCTTTGTCTAAATTTAAAAATACTTTTTGTGTAAGAATTACTTTTTCTGGAAGTATATTGTCGTAGTAGTATATTGTTGGGAATATCTGAAAGTAAATCGATGGGTTTGTTTCGTTTCGTTTCTGTATTATTGCCGACGTAAAATTTTATCTAATGAAAACCTTTACCCTTAAGTTCCTATAATTAATCATTCCTAACTAATTAGACAAGCACAAATTCGTTTAATCAGAGTTTACTTGGCTATTTCCCAAGTATGGTTTAAGCATCGTTATAGGTAGATGTTATAGCCTCCGGATTACGAATAAACATAAACATAATTACTCGAAAACTATAAGAGATATCAAAAAAAGTTAAACGGTACGTGCCTTGGATTTTTTATTTAAAAAATTGTAGTCAAGTCGAAAAAAATATTTTGGCCGCCATTTTTCCAATATGGCCACCAACTTTGATTTTTCTTATGGAACACCCTGTATTTTATGATGTATTCCGGTAGGAAATGTAATTTTAAGACGATTTTATTCTTGTAATTTTTTCATAAACCTAACCGTTTCAAAGATAATACCGGTAATGGTTAAGGTTTTGAAATGTTTGCATGAGAAAGAGTTTCGATATTGGCCTAAGCAAGCATCCCAGCTGTTTTATTCGAAAACTATTCAAAATTTCACAACTTAAACCATTATTATCTTTGAAACGGTTAGGTTTATGAAAAAAATTACAAGAATAAAAATGTCTTAAAATTACATTTTCTACCGGAACACATCATAAAATACAGGGTGTTTCATAAGAAAAATCACAGTTGGCGGCCATATTGGAAAAATGGCGGCCAAAATATTTTTTTCGACTTGACTACGATTTTTTAAATAAAAAATCCAAGGCACTTACCATTTAACTTTTTTTTATATCTCTAATGGTTTTGGAATAAAACAGTTGGCACACTTATATCAATCACCCTGTATGTTAATGATAAATTAAAATAACAGTAACCAGCATGTACTCTGGACGGATAAAAAAAAACTATAATAGAAATTAAAACAAGGTCTTAATTTAAGTAGTGTTACCATTTACGAAGTAAATTATTTATAAAAATATAATAGAATAATTTATGAAGAAAATAATAATAATAATTCTTTTGAGTCTAGAATCAAATAAGAGATTTATAAGTTATTGACGTTCTTTCTGTATACTTCTGCTTGAAATACATTAGAGGCATGTAACCTGCCTGCTCTATCACGCAGGGGTTGATTTTTAAAATGTTTGGACGGTAAAAATTGGTGATTTTTTCTCATTTGTATTAGAACAATAACACAATATGCCTCTTTGTTAATTGATGAACAAACAATAATTTTATTACTGGGAATGGTGAACGTACTACCTGTTGAAAAATGTAGTCGTAGGCATCAGGTACAAACTATTCGACCTATTGTTTGGTACAAATTATAAACAGTCAATACTTGGAAATGTAAAGGAATTATGAGTGAAGATCTTACATGGATGTCCCGTTAATCCCCTACATACTCCGAATGGATTTCATTTGCAATTTCTTAGATTTCCCTTTCACGACAGCCCATTCCAGTTTTTGGTGTTTCTGGTCACTCGGGTCAGTTTTGTAGGATCAATATTTAAGTTCAAATAACTAGAGTCTAATTGATATTGTTACAAAAACATGTCCTCTTTATATTTGTTTTTTAAACTTTTTCACAATTCCAAAGTAGCTTTGTTTATATTTGAATGCAATTTTCTTTTATTGTAATGTACTGTAATAATTTTTTTGTGTCATATTTCTGTTAACTGTAACATTCTATTGTTTATATTTACCTTGTTTACTTATCGTCCAATAAGTGTTTGTTGTAAATTATCTTGTATTTTGTATACTGTATAATATGATATAGGCAGTTCCGTTTATGTTATATTCGAGAAGTTAAAAGAAGCGTGTATCAAAATAGTCTTGAATGCCGAATTTTTATGTATAATTTTGATTACCTCTTATATTTATTAATCAATGGAAAAATAAAATACTTCAATGGATAGGCGCGTTCTATATATCATAAAGAATAAATGGTTTTTGTCCGTTGAAATTACCTATAGGCCTAAAACTAAGATGTAAAATTCAGGTTTGTTTTCTATCAATGGTGAGTACATGTTGAAAGCAATTAATTGTATTCATAGATTTACAAACAGGATTTTACAAACCATTCCTGCATAAAAATTTTTTATCTTACTAATATTATAAATCTGAAAGTTTTTGAGTTTGTGCGTTTTTGTGTGTGTTGCTCAATCACGCATAAACTACTGGACGGATTGGACTGAAATTTGGCATGATGATAGCTCACATTCCCGATTAACATTTAGGCATATTCTTATCTCAAAAATCCTTTCAGGCTCCGCCCCAGTGGCTCTGTAGTTCCCCATGTAACCTTATGAGTATTCATATTTAAAGGGAAGAATTTAGTCAGCTGTTTCAACTTTACAAGTTGGTTCTATAATATGCAATAGCATTAAAAAGTTATAGGGTTTCCCAACAGGGTGCAGCACTATTATTGTTTTGTTTTTGCATATATGACAACAGCTAATTTGAACTAAGCAGCTACAAAAAGCTGTGATACACAATGAGAATTATTGTCAAAGTAGGATTGTTTACAGTTAGGTTTGAGTTGTTAATTTAATGAATAATTTGTGATATTGTGCGAGTGTTTGATAATATTTTTTTCTATTGTTTAGGTGCAGTGGTTGAACATTATAGCAATGGTAGATGTGTTATACTATATCTTACCGTAAATTTATGAACCAAATTTTATCAAAATGTGTCCTCCCCCCATTGCAAACGCAAAGCTTGAGTATAACTGCAATAAGCATTTTATACATATATGCCAATCCCGTACGAAGGATGGGTGTTCTGCTAGTATTTAATAACGAGGGGACCCATTGCAAATTTGCTAATTTAATAGGGTTCAACACATTTTCGAAGGTAAAACTAACGATGCAATACCCTTTTCTTTTCAAAGATTACGTTTGATTAAAGCGTTTGATTACAAAAAAAAGATACGTTAAAGATTACGTTTGATTATTAAAAGTGAATAAACTTACTAATTTACAATCAATTCCATTGATTGATTTTAGATCCACACCATGAAGACACAAGTCGCCTACCTTATACAAATCGCAATTATCAAAACGTAGCCCATTTTACATACATTTTTATTAACAGTTTTATAAACAAAACCTCAATGTGGTTCAACATTCAGCTGAAGGATCAGCTTTTTATATTGCAATTTAAATTCGAAAGTGAAAGTGTACGGCTTGGTAATTTGTTGATACAAAATTAGTTTGGTAATAAGTTGCGCTAGAAAAATACGCCCAAATCAATGGTGTAGTCAGTGAAGCGCGACTAATGGGATTTACTCGCAAGCATTGTCTTGTTCAACCCTCGTAAGTAGGGGATTAGTTTCTTGCCCGGGTCGGACCGAGGAGCGCAAGCACATCTGCGCTCCTTGGTCCTACCCCCGACGAATTCTTCGGCCGAGGTGTTGACAGTTTTACGACTTGCGCTCCTCTGTCCGTTTCCCAAGCCATAGCCATAAATAATTAATTACACTTTATAGTTCACTAAGATGCGTCCACACTTGGCGAACGTTCGCGACGAACATGTACGTTTGTACGCCAAACTACGTTAACGTTTGCTAAACGTGTGCTGAACATTATTTACGCTGTTCGACGGACAAAATATGGTGTTTCTAAACTTAGTTTTTAGGTTTTCGAGTGAAGATGGATTCGCGTAGGCGTCGGCTTTTACTTGTTTGTTGTTTCTGCTGCATATTACATCATATCAATGGCGTCGTCGGTGGTGACTTGAGACAGTATGAAGAGAAGACTATATGAATTATGAATATAGAGGGCAGCACCAACGCAGTACTTCATTCAGATCGGACTTGGTAGCTGGTTGCCTATTATCATTGACTATTTATGCAACTTCACTTGAATATCGAACACTGATTTTGAATTTATCGTAAGATTAATAGGTCCTGAATTAAAAAAATATATACGTTTTGTCGTGAACCAATTGCCGTAGTGTAAAAGATAGATTATCAGTTACCTCGAGTTTTTTTGCTTACTTTGAATTATCTTGAGTGGAGATTCTTATCATTCTCTAATGTATTCTTTTAAAATATCCAGGCAAATTATATAAACAATAGTTCAGCAAACTTTGTTCGCCAAGTGTGGAAGCACCTTTATAGCTTTAAAACTTGGTTATAGTGAACATGAGTCCACAGGACAAACAATACAATATGAGTAAACAGCTAAACATGCAGATTGCTTAATTATTGTTGTTCACGACGTTGACGTAGAAATTGCACCATCAATGACAACTTAGCAAATTTTACTTTGTAAATGCACAAATTTAAATATAAAAAGAGTTTAAACTTACTTTAAAACAGTGTGTACAACCAATCCTTCTCTATGTCGAACGAAAACAAACAGTCGAACACAGGGCTCCCGACAGAGGACGATAGTGACGGACGCCGGACGGACGAAACGAAACTAACAACTAACTAGAATGTTGATTGTTGACAGATGACGGCTAGCGCTAAAGTGGCGCCTATAGGACGTTAGGGGCGGAGCTAAAGCGGTGTGCGCATGAGCGAACGGACGCTCCTGATTGGCCGACGCGGTGGAAGAGGAAGAAGACACTCATCGCTGGGAGCTGACAATTATTCAACAATCAACAGGTGATTCTGGGTGATTCCCGTCCCGGCTTGAACTGCTTGATCTTGATACACGATACATATATATGTATATAGATATATAGATAGAGATACTAGCAGTTACACGGCACGCGTTTCTGCGCTTAACAACTATTAATTTAATGGGTGTAGAACAAAAGATAAAAATAATAAGTCGTTGCCATCCCTTTTATTGTTAATAATACTTTGATAAAGGTTTTTATGTTTACATATTTAACATTGGAGAATTTAAACGTTGTTGAGTGCATAGGTGTGCTGCGAGGATTGGAATTTAATATTTTTGGACTTATTCAAAAGTAAAATATTTTTCTGTGCTGCACTCTGTAGTAGAAACAATGTGGCACTATTTCAAATCATTACTAATACTGAATGTTGTGATTATTCAAACCTACAAAAAATTTGGTGAAAGTAAACATCTGATTTTAAATTATATTTATTTTTTAACATTGTAGCTCAAAGAGTCAGACATTGGTCATTGGTCCACTTAAAACCACCTGTGCGGAGCCCTTTTGACGGATCTGCACCATAGACAAAAAGTCTGTATCTGCACCAAACTTAACACAAACCATCCTTGAATAATGCTTAAATAATGCCTAAAAGTTTCGCTCCGCTCAATAAAATGTAAATTAATTTCATGTAAACTTATGTTACAATTATTAAATGTTTATCTTAGTTGTTCTAGTTGTTCTTAGTTACTTGCAACTCACTAGCATACTCTAATTTCAAACACAATATAAAAGTAGGAGGCAAAAAAGGGACTTCAAAAGATAATTCATTGATGCTTCACAATGATTATATTGCTTATAGGGTGACCAAGCTTTGCTCAAAGAAGTTCTAATTAAAATTTATATTTATGATTGGATTTTATCTGAAATGTTTCCATCGGCAAATCATATTATATTCCCCAACTAAAGGACATTAGATTTGACGAGTACTTTAGGTTTGCTGCTACGGAAGAAAAGGGGATTTTGATCAAATGGTAATACAGGACTATATTAATTCTAGAAATTCTAGAAACATTAATTCTAGAACATTAAGAAGAGTTCTATGATTTTATAACCATTTTCATATTTTTTATAACCATTTCGAGCTTTTTTGTTTTATCTTAGTATGATATGTTTAGTTTGAATATAAAATTTTTTTTTATCAACTTAAAAAAGCTTGACTGTTAAAGTTACAGTACATTTTCGTATGTTATAATATGAAATCAATTCAAACATATACAAAATAATTTTCAGTTGTAGTTCAACGACCAACGTTTAAAGAGCCTGTTTAATAACGTTTGGGGAAACTTTGAAAATAGCTCGTTCTTCTTAAAAGAACAATATTGAATATCTACGGCCTTATTACATAACAGATCATTAGGCAAAATCTTATTCGACAATACAGCTATTGAATAAGGCCCAATACCCCAGATTTTTAGATTCTGGGGTATTTTTAGCGAGTTATTAATAAGATATGCTTAATTGTTACTCTTCTATGGAGAAAATTGGACCTGAATGTAATCTGTTAGCCATTAGCGAAATACTTACTAATAGGGTTTACTGATAGGGTTTTGGAACTTACTTATTCCAATCGTGTTACTCTTCCCTTATGATGTATCGTTCTATCCAGTCCCTGTATTTATTTAGGGCCTATACAGTTTTGTAAGATAGTATTATTTATGTATTCAATAATGAATAAACTGTCGCCATTGCCAAAGCCTATACTTGAGCACACACAGGAGGCTCTGGAATCAATTCCTATACATTCAAACAAGGTTGAACAGTTTTTGTATGAAAATGACGGACGGAACAATATTGTGATATTTGGGTTGAAACCAAAACTTGCCACCTAAGGCCCCGTTTATGCACCAAGTGCGGGAGCGGTGCGATAGCGGGCCCGCTCCCGCTGTAAATGAATCTGTTTATGCACGAAGAGCGATAGCGGTAGCGGTTGGTTAAAGGAGAATGGAAGGGGGACACAGTCTTGCCAACTCAAACTCTGCCAAATAATTAACACAACTATTTGTCCTAAGTGCACGTGCGCATGGATCAAGTTGGCAACCCTGGCTTCAGCCGCTCCCGCTCCCGCAGTGCATAAACAGACCCATTTGATTCAATGTAGTTGAAAACCGCTCTATTCCAAGCAACCGCTGCGATTCCTAACTACACAGCGGGCGAATTAGAAATCGCAGCGGGAGGTCAACCGCTATCGCTATCGCTCTTGGTGCATAAACAGCCCCATTTAACTCAATGGTGTTAGAAATCGCTCCCGCTGTCGCTACCGCTACCGCACTTGGTGCATAAACGGGGCCTAAAGCAAACGGGATTGAACGCTCATAGTCATATCACTAAGACTAGTTGAATTTCATAGCAACTCTCAGTAAATAAATATTCGTAGTAAAATTGAATATTTTAAAAGTAAATATTTGTATTCAGAGATCAACTACTCTCTAAAGGTGCGTTACGATTGCAAGGATAGTTTAGTAATGTGTATATACGACATGCAGACAGACAAATCGATATACAACCCAAAATGCTATCACCATTGAATACAAAAACAATTAATTGGCAACCTTAATACAAAAGTAATAAAGTAACTTTTTGCTATTTGTAGAAACTGTTTGATATAGAAACTTATAGAATATTTGGACGCAATAGAATACACTAAATAAACTAAATAAAAGACCAAAACTACGCTAGCCAAATCAAAAAAAAAATTTATATTAAGCCAAATCAACTAAATTGCTAAAATAAGCTAATAGGCTAAATTATATTGGAAGTACTAAGTCTTTTACCATCGACTTTAAAAGCTATTACTCAACTAATTTTTTCCGTAGAGGCCGGGTAGAATTCCCTTTCCTCCCCCAACGACTCGCGGATCAGATCACATGTTTCAAGCGACCCTATTATGTACCTGCCAGACCCCCGGGTCAGTTTGAATGATCCAAAACTACTCTCTGACCGAGGATCAATTCGAGCACACGCTATTTTTGAACCGTTTTGTAGAGCTTATAAAAGAAATAATCTAGTATATTGAAGCGCTGTTGTATGCCTAACGGTTAAGAAGAAGAAAAAGTGTAATTTAAAATTCCCACGTTATTCTTGAGAAAATGAAAACTGTTGTAGTTTACTTCTTTATGTTGATAAAATTTGGCAAATTTATTTATTTCATCCTATACTATTGATGAACACTTTTTACCTTCCTCGTAGCAGCAAACCTAAGCACTCGTTAAATCTAATGTTATTTAAATTGGAAATAAAATATGTCTTATTTATGGAAGTATTTTAGCAAAAATGTAATCAGACAAGTTGAAATTCGCCTAGTCTGCAGGTTTGCTGTTTCGGGGATACTGTATTTACAATGTAAGTTAATAATAACAATCAAGACAGCTAGATTTTAAATAAATAACAAACAATAATATACAATCAGTTAATAACAATATTACAACTATAGTCTATTTAACTATAGTCTACTTGTAATGTAATGGCAAAAACAATACCACTTGCTAAACGCAGGCTCAATTTTACTGAGGCCCCGTGATGACACGAGTCTTATTGGACACAGTGACAGTGGACAGTTGTGATTGTGTGCCGAAAAAGCGCAGTCGGGGAGCAGGGCCAGCTGGGATAGCAACGTGTGTGTGTGTCTGTAATTATGTGCTCGTTGTTCTGAGAGAGAGATAGAGAGTGAGAGAGAAAGGGGTCGGCGCTGGCTCACCAGTTCTTGTTCTTACACTTTTTCCTCCCTTCAAGAGTATAAACCTACTGTAGTTAGTAAATAAGCTTATTTTACAGGTTTGTTAATAGAAGTGAGCATTTTCTATTGGTTAGGCATACAACTAATATACCCCCGCCGCAGCAAACCTGCCGTCTAAGCGAATTTCCATTTGGCCGAATTGATTTTCAATTGATCTATTTAAATAACATTAGGTTTAACGAGTACCTAGGTTTGCTGCTACAAGGAAACTAATAAAGTAGTGTGTTTTTAGTAAAATATTGATAGCTTACTATAAAATAAATAAATTTGCCAAGTTTGATCAAAATATATCCATAAACAAGCAAACTACAACATTTTACAATATTCTCCATAAGAATAACATGGGAATTTTAAATTTACAATTTTTTTAGTTTTCTCCGTAACCAATAACCGTACAAAAACACTTTGATATACTGAATTGTTTGTTTTTTTAAGCTCTTTAAGAAGGTTTGGAGAAAAATTGGGAAATTTTGTGTTTTGAGGGTAAAAAGTGAGAAAAACCTATTTTTACCCCATAAAACCCCCCATAAAACCCTGTTCCCATGGTCCGATCATGCTGGATCGCGAACTCATTCAAGTTTATCCCGCCTTACACCTTCAAACCAAATTTCATCAAAATCGGATAAAAATTACTCAAGTTATCGTGTTCACGGACACATATATCCTATACTCTAATACGAGCAAAGTTTGCTTGTATGTATGTATGTATGTATGTATGTATGTATGCTTGCACCAAGATCTCGAAAACGGCTCCGACGATTTTCTTCAAATGTTGTATATAGTTTATTTCTGGCCTAAAAACGAGTTTACTGCAATTAGAACTGCCATCAAAAATCTAATTACGTAGAAAAATGAAATTGAAAATCACATTTTTTTAACATTAGTCTTATGGGTTGCTAGGTAACCATGTTGGCTGAATTAAATAACAAGGAAAAAGTAAACAAAAGACTTGTAGCTTGTAATTTGTCTATCCACAGTATACTAGCAAAACAAAATACAGTACAAAAGGAAAAACATCAGTTGTTACTATTGAGCAAAGATTATACTGAAGATTACTAGATTCTATAGTCAAGGGTAGCAGTGTGGAGTGTGGGATCTGTTTATGACGATTAGATTACGGTATCTGCAATCCTTAAATGCTATGGAAAGGGAGGAAAACAGGTCCACGACATAGGAAGTGGTGAAGGAAGTAGTAAAGGCGAGCAGTCTGGAGTGTGGGAACTGTTTATGACGATTAAATTAAGGTATCTGCAATCCTAAAATGTAATGGGAGGGAGGAAAACAGGTCCATGACGTAGGAAATGGGGAAGGAAGTTGTAAGGCTAGCAGTGCAGAGTGTGAAAACCGTCTGTGGCATTTATGTATCTGCAATTTTAAAATAGTATAAAGAAGGAGGGCAAACAGGTCTACGACATAGGGAGTGGTGAAGGAAGTAGCAAGGGTGAGCAGTCCTGAGTGTGGGAATTGTTAATAACGATTAAAACAAGTTATCTACTATCCTAAAATGCTATGGGAAGGGAGGGAATCAGGTCCGCGACGTAGGAAGTGGTGAAGGAAGTAGTAAAGGCGAGCAGTCTGGAGTGTGGAAACTGTTTAAGACGATTAGATTAAGGAATCTGCAATCCTAAAATCCTATGGGAAGGGATGGAAAGAGGTCCGCGACGTAGGAAGTGGTGAAGGAAGTAGTAAAGGCAAGCAGTCTGGAGTGTGGAAACTGTTTAAGACGATTACAATAAGGAATCTGCAATCCTAAAATCCTATGGGAAGGGATGGAAAGAGGTCCGCGACGTAGGAAGTGGTGAAGGAAGTAGTAAAGGCGAGCAGTCTGGAGTGTGGAAACTGTTTAAGACGATTAGATTAAGGAATCTGCAATCCTAAATTCCTATGGGAAGGGATGGAAAGAGGTCCGCGACGTAGGAAGTGGTGAAGGAAGTAGTAAAGGCGAGCAGTCTGGAGTGTGAAAACTGTTTATGACGATTAGATTAAGGAATCTACAATCCTAAAATGCTATGGGAAGGGAGGGAATCAGGTCCGCGACGTAGGAAGTGGTGAAGGAAGTAGTAAAGGTGAGCAGTCTGGAGTGTGGAAACTGTTTAAGACGATTAGATTAAGGAATCTGCAATCCTAAAATCCTATGGGAAGGGATGGAAAGAGGTCCGCGACGTAGGAAGTGGTGAAGGAAGTAGTAAAGGCAAGCAGTCTGGAGTGTGGAAACTGTTTAAGACGATTACAATAAGGAATCTGCAATCCTAAAATCCTATGGGAAGGGATGGAAAGAGGTCCGCGACGTAGGAAGTGGTGAAGGAAGTAGTTAAGGCGAGCAGTCTGGAGTGTGAAAACTGTTTATGACGATTAGATTAAGGAATCTGCAATCCTAAAATGCTATGGGAATCCGGAGTGTGGGAATTGTTAATAACGATTAAAATAAGTTATCTACTATCCTAAAATGCTATGGGACGGGAGGGAATCATGTCCGCGACGTAGGAAGTGGTGAAGGAAGTAGTAAATGTGAGCAGTCCGGAGTGTGGGAACTGTTTATGACGATTAGATTAAATAATCAACAATCCTAAAATCCTATGGGAAGGGATGGAAAGAGGTCTGCGACATTGGAAGTGGTGAAGGAAGTAGTAAAGGTGAGCAGTCCGGAGTGTGGGAAATGTTTATGACGATTAGATTAAGGTATCTACAATCCTAAAATGCTATGGGAATCCGGAGTGTGGGAATTGTTAATAACGATTAAAATAAGTTATCTACTATCCTAAAATGCTATGGGACGGGAGGGAATCATGTCCGCGACGTAGGAAGTGGTGAAGGAAGTAGTAAAGGCGAGCAGTCTGGAGTGTGGAAACTGTTTATGACGATTAGATTAAATAATCAACAATCCTAAAATCCTATGGGAAGGGATGGAAAGAGGTCTGCGACATTGGAAGTGGTGAAGGAAGTAGTAAAGGTGAGCAGTCCGGAGTGTGGGAAATGTTTATGACGATTAGATTAAGGTATCTACAATCCTAAAATGCTATGGGAATCCGGAGTGTGGGAATTGTTAATAACGATTAAAATAAGTTATCTACTATCCTAAAATGCTATGGGAAGGGAGGGAATCAGGTCCGCGACGTAGGAAGTGGTGAAGGAAGTAGTAAAGGCAAGCAGTCTGGAGTGTGGAAACTGTTTAAGACGATTACAATAAGGAATCTGCAATCCTAAAATCCTATGGGAAGGGATGGAAAGAGGTCCGCGACGTAGGAAGTGGTGAAGGAAGTAGTAAAGGCGAGCAGTCTGGAGTGTGAAAACTGTGTATGACGATTAGATTAAGGAATTTACAATCCTAAAATGCTATGGGAATGGAGGGAAACAGGTGCGCGACGTAGGAAGTGGTGAAGGAAGTAGTAAAGGCGAGCAGTCTGGAGTGTGAAAACTGTTTATGACGATTAGATTAAGGAATCTGCAATCCTAAAATGCTATGGGAATGGAGGGAAACAGGTCTGCGACGTAGGAAGAGGTGAAGGAAGTAGTAAAGGCAAGCAGCCCGGAGTGTTGGAACTGTTAATGACGATTAGATTAGGGTATCTGCAATCCTAAAATGCCATGGGAAGGGGGAGAAACAGGTCCGCGACGTAGGAAGTGGTGAAGGAAGTAGTAAAGGCGAGCAGTCTGGAGCCTGGGAACTGTTTATGGGAACTACATTAAGGTATCTACAATCCTAAAATGCTACGAGAAGGGAGGAGAGGAAAACAGGTCCATGACGTAGGAAATGGTGTAGGAAGTAGTAATGCTAGCAGTGCAGAGTGTGGGAACTGTCTGTGGCATTTATGTATCTGCAATTCTAAAATGGTATAGGGAAGGAGGGCAAACAGGTCCACGACGTAGGGAGTGGTGAAGTAAGTAGTGAAGGTTAGCAGTGTGTAGATTGGGAGTGGATTAATGTATCTGCAATACTTTTCAGAGTAAAGTAATAATTTCCCCCGAGCAAAGCTCGGTCCCCAGGTACTATATATATAAATCTATATATATATATCTATATATATATATATATATACATATATAAAAATTTTAACGAATGGTGTTTTTGGCCTCTGGGGACATTAAAATGAAAAAGTAAATCGGTCCCGGGCCTAAGTCTTACCATGAGACCTACGGTAATAGCTACTTCCCTATAGGGAAATTCGCTAAAAGGAATGACAATAACTAATAATTCTACTGCCATGTGCCGAGTGATTCACTAGGCCCTACCATTCGACTTAAGTGTAGTTCTGAAATTACCAAAGATCACATAAGACCAATAATAGATGGAGCATGTTGGCCGCGACCGACGTGAAGCCAGTATTTTTCACTAAGATGGCGGCTGCCGGCTGTGATGAGCCCTAGTAGCGCGCGCATCTAATTAAATGTTAGCTTATATCAAAGATATCCAATACGCCTTTACATTATACATTTGTTTATTACTAACACAATGACCTTCAAAATACGCTTTTCATTTGTTTTCTAGAGTAGACCGTTTCTTAGAAAAAGTTAGTTTACGTAATTAACAACAACTTTTTGGGCGAAAGAAAAATTCTGAAAAGTTAAAAATTAATTTATAATATATGTATCTATATCGTATTAAAGTTTGATAAAGTTCTGGCGTTTGGTTTACAATGTACGAATTTTCAAAGTCACAAGATAGTTTCTGAAACTCTCTATATAACTCTCCTTTATATTCTGACTGGCATATTAATTTTCGTGAAATATCTAAAAAATATTAATTTTTAGATTAATAAAAAAAAACGAAGAACATTTTATATGTACTCTGTGTTTTTCTAATTAGTTTAGTAACTTTTCTGTATAGCTCCTAACTTGAGTATCTAAACTGTATTACAAGTGAGGTTTTAGGCCAGGGACACACTTCGGCGAAACCGCCAGACGCCGGATCCAGCGGATCCGCCGGAGGTTGAGGGTCAGAACACACTTGTTCCGGCGAAAACTATTTTGCCGGAGCCGGCAACAATAAATGGAGTGCAATGAACTCTGAATCAGTTTTGTCTTAGACTAGTACAGTTCTAGTACAGTTTAGTCTTAGAAATGGTGCTGTCAAGACCTCAAAAGCAATTTTTTTGTAATTAAACATAAACACGTTTAATTAAACATAAAAATATTAAAATTTTCTCGGTCAAAATCTATCGGGTATCGGGTGAGAACGCATGTTTGGTTTAATTTAACTTTGTATTAATTTTTTGAATGAAAACTATAACTATTTTACTTCAGGTTGGCTAGTGGTAACAGCTAGAACTAAAAATAAAGGCTTAGAATAGCAATAGGTTGGAAATGTGCAATGCTTTTATTCGGTCTAGCTGCTTTGCAACAGGGGGGGAAATTCGCTGCATGGTAAACCCTGTAACTTTTAATTATAAAATTGGATCAGCATTAGCTATTGAAACACACAGAACCCAACTTGTTGGTTTTTTTAAACAGCTGTAAATAATATTCTTTCATTTTTTTTAATACTAGGAGAAACCCGTCGAAATCGACGGTTACTTTCAAGGCTTACTAATTCATCTAACTGCAATAAATTGAGTGAAATTATACATATTTTGAGCATTATTTAGCATTGTTTAAAGAGTAATATAGTACAGGTAAAATAGGGTTTTATAAACAACAAAATTTGTACATTCATGAAATTTCACCTGTGAGTTACTAATAATATGAGAAATGAAGATCCGATGAGTCCCCAAATTTTTGGGTGTCCTAAGGGGGCTTATCCCAACTCCGCGCAGTGGTTAGAAATCTGTCAAAACCGACTGTCCAACTCCGCGCAGTGGTCACTTCGGATCCCTCGCGGCACATGTCCAACTCCGCGCGCAGTGGTCAATTTTGGCTCTCACAGCCCTGACGGCTGAGAGTTGGTGTTTGAACTTTGAAATTGTGTTATACTTTATGTTATGTTTATCATTTATAGGAAAGGAAAAGGGATAAGATATACATACCTAAAACAGGAGATGAAGCTTAAAAACCACTAATATAAGAAGTTTTAAAAAGTCCGTGAGAAAGAGTGACTGTGAATTTATACACGTTCCAAATTCTACAATAGTCAATCATTCATATTACTGGGCTTATGAGCTCTCTGAACTTTAGTACCAAGTTCAAAAATATTAGTTTTGTATACAACCGCAGATTGCTATAACAAATTAGCTGTGATCTCTGTTTCATACAACAGTTAGCTACACTCCTCAAATTGGAAAAAATTGCCGACAAACGTCTATGTTTTTTTATGACTTGCAATACAAAATTATATTGTTAGAAGTACTGTATGTATATTCTCTACTGCCTGCCATTTGAAGATAAAACCATATGTTTTATTAATTGTTATGATCAATTTACTTACTTGTTTACATTTTATCAGTTTTGTTCTCAACGATGTTAATAAACCATCAATTGTTTTTCATCT
Source organism: Macrosteles quadrilineatus (assembly GCF_028750875.1). Lineage (NCBI taxonomy): Eukaryota > Metazoa > Arthropoda > Insecta > Hemiptera > Cicadellidae > Macrosteles > Macrosteles quadrilineatus. The sequence goes on from NW_026542733.1 coordinate 248,826, forward strand.
CTTTTATTTAGTAAAATCTAATCAATCTTACTACCTATCATTATCATTAGTGGTCCTTCGAGCCGGATCAACAGCATATCAAAACACTTGTATCTATATCACTGAGATTTTATTTATCAAAATTTCTTTTATGTCTACCTAAATTTGAAAATTCATAATCATCGTGGCATCACTGGAATCAAAAATCAAACTCCAAAAATCAAAACTACAACACCTGGAAAATGCTTCAACCTTTTTCAAAAACAAAGATACATCTACTATAACTAAGGCTCAACTACAAACAAGACTTGAAGTTTTGGAAGCAGATTGGAAAAAATTTGACAAAGATCACGAGAGGATCTGTGAATCAAAGACCAAATTGCTGGAAAATCTCGACTATCTTAATGAAGACCACTACAGCCGCGGAAAAGAAGCTTACCTCATCAACAAATCGGAAATGCTGGACCTCCTTGACTTAGTCTCAACGTCATCTCTCCAAAATGCAAGTATTACAGAAAGTAGTAAATCCAACTCTTTTCTCAGACCAAAATTGCCTCAAATATCTTTGCCACAGTTTGCAGGAGATTATCAATCCTGGAAACCGTTTAGCGATCTTTTCGATTCTTTAGTAATTTCTAATCCTAACTTAACTGATGTAACAAGATTACATTACCTCAAAAATAGCTTGGTAGGCGAGGCTGCTCAGTTGATATCTAGTTTTCAAATCACTGGGGAAAACTTTATTCCAGCTTGGGAAAAACTAGTAGCTAGGTTTGAAAACAAACGGGTCTTGATTAACAAACATCTAGATGACATTTTCAATATCCAACCTTTAAAACAAAAATCTGCCAAAGGTCTTAATCATTTGATCTCAACTGTAAATGAGAGTTTGGGCTCACTTAAATCTCTTGGCTCGCCGATCGATCAATGGGATCACATCTTAGTATATCTGACTGTTCATCGTCTAGATCCTGATACACACGAGGCATGGGAGCTTCACCAAGGCGTATCGACGGAACCATCATCGCTGCAAAACCTACAGACCTTCATCGAGGGACGTGTACGGGCTTTGGAAAACATCGAAGCCAGGGAAGTGTCTCACTCGAATGGAATGGTGAATCAACCAAAACCTCAAGGTAAACCTCAGCACAATCCTAAGATAAATGCAGCTTTGGTAGCAGAATCTAAAGAAACAAGTATGTGTAAACTGTGTAGTCATGCTCATTACATAGTATATTGCAAAGAGTTTTAGGCTAGGCCTTTTAGACTTTTACCTGGGCAAAATTAATAACAAAGCAAAACCAACTGGAATGTGTTAGGCATGCTTCCCTTAACATTTTGTGAAAATTCCCAACTTTTCCCAATGTAGCAAAATCCGCCATCTTGGAAAATGGCGGACAATCTGTAAAATACTGCAAGGTTCCACTTAAAAACTTATTGTTCCCTAACCATTCCATCTAGAAAAGTCTAATTAGTCTTAGATTCTTCGCCATAATATTATCCACAAGAAAACATCATATTAAATAATAGTAATATGATTTTTAATAGTGAAAAAACAAATTAAACTTTGAAATATGTAAAAAAGTAAGACATATTCTTACTTTTTGGGGGTTTTCGCCATTATTATTGAGGAAATGCAGATTTTACCTTCAACAATCATGTAGAGCTTTAAATGCCGCTTCATTTCCATATATAATATAACAATGTTTGGGCAATATTGACGTAAACGGCGAGTGTCAAAGTACACTCTCATGTAACGCACCTGTGGGACCAAAATGTATATAGTGTGGTTGTATAAAGTGGCATAATACTTCAGTTCTGGCGGGGAACATGCAACTTGAGGTGGTAGCATAGTATAGAAGTCCCTGAACGTAAAACTGCCCAGACCCCAATTTTTAAGGACCTCGGTCGTCCGTAATGACGTCATCAAGATGGGGGCTGTAAAAGGATGCTGGGTCGCCATGAATCGGTTATAACCTCCAATTGCCTGAACCGATTTTAATGAAATTTGGCATACAAGTGCTTGAATACATTCTCTCAGCCCAGGTTGTCAATGGTCGAGTTTGATTAAGTCATTTCAAAATGGCGGTCGTTAATAATTAAAATAATACAAATGTATCAGTTTGTTGTGTTTTCAACTCCCTCCAGAGAACTGCATCACCCTATTAATTTTCCTTGCAACCACAGGTTGTGATGCCGTCCCTACTTTTCATGGAATTGGTTCCCCCACCACAGCAAACCTGCAGACCAAGTGAGTTCCATTTGCCTATTTTGATATTCAATTAAATCTATTTCAATAACATTCGTTTTCATGAGTACCTAGGTTTGCTGCCACAGGGAGAGTTATAAAGTGAGTTTTTATTAATATAATAATAGCTTAGTTGAAAATAAATAAATTTGCCTAGTTTCATCAAAATATATCTCCAACCAAGCAAACTAAAACAGTTTATTTATTATCCGTAAGAATAATTGTAAATTTACAATTCTTTGAATTATCTCCGTAACCAATACCCGTACAAAAATACATCAGTATACTAAATTATTTGTTTGCCTAAGCTCTTCACAATTTTTTAGAGATAAATTAGGGATTTCTATGTTTTGATGGTCAAAAATGAGAAAAACCAATTTTTACCCCATAAATCCCCCCAACCACCCCGTTCCCATGGTCCGGTCAAGCTGGTTCGTGAACTTATTCGAAGAAATGTAGGTTTACACGTTTGTACAAAATTTCATCGAAATCGAATCATTTTTGTGTGATTTATTGTGCTAACGGACACACACATAAACAGGATGTTCAAAAACACCTACATACCAATTTTAGGGAAAATAATTACCTTGGTCCAATTCAAAATTTCAAAATGGCGGGCAATTTAATTTTTAAAATCAAAATTACTGAAAATGGCAGATTTTATGAAAAAGTGTCAAGAAAACTTTTGGTTAGCATTTAAATTTCCTATCAAACTACTTCCAGTTAAAAACGATCGAATAAAAATTATTTAAATATTAAGACTTTTAGTTGTAAATTGAAGAAAACCTGGCTAGCTTAGCCTCATTCCGACTATATTTACAACTAAAATCATCATCATCATCATTGAACTTGGTATCGTTTGATAGGGAATTTTAAATGTTAAACAGAAGTGTCCTTGACACTTTTTCATAAAATCTTCAATTTTCAATAATTTTGTATTTAAAAATTAAACAAACGCCATTTTAAATTTTTTAATTGGACCAAGGTAATTTTTTTACCTAAAATTGGCATATTCTACCTTTACAAACATAGCAAGTTTCATAAAGTTCAGTCAAAATAATCCAAAGATAAAAACTTTAATAAAAAATTACAAAACAGTGGATATCTGAACGAAACTATGTTCTTCTTATTTTGGCACAAGGGATCAATTTGTAAATTTTGTTCCTACCCTTTTTGAACACGCTGTTTGTATAAATGTGTGTCCGTTAGGAAAAATTATCCGATTTTGATGACATTTGGTACAAACGTGTAAACCTACATTTCTTCGAACAAGTTCGCGAACCAGCGTGATCGGACCATGGGAACGGGGTTTTAGGCGGGATTTAAGGGGTAAAAATTGGGGTTTCTTATGTTTAAACCTCAAAACATGACATTCTCCAATTTATCTTTAAACAATTCCAAGATCTTGAAAAAACAAAAATAATTTAGTGTATTGAAGTGTATTTGTACGGTTATAGTTTACGGAGAAAGTTAAATTTTTTTTATTATTCCCATGTTATTCTTACGGAGAATACATAAACTGTTGTAGTTTGCCTGTTTATGAATATATTTTATGAAACATGGCAAATGCATTTATTTTAAACTATGCTACTATTATATAAATAAAAAAACTTGCTTTATTACTCTCCCTGGAGCAACAAACCCAGGTACTCATGAAGACTAATGTTATTGAAATAGATTTAATTTAAAATCAAATCAGGCAAATAGAAACTCACTTGGTCTGCAGGTTTGCTGTGGTGGGGGAACCAATTCCATGAAAAGTAGGGACGGCATCACAACCTGTGGTTGCAAGGAAAATTAATAGGGTGATGCAGTTCTCTGGAGGGAGTTGAAAACACAACAAACTGATACATTTGTATTATTTTAATTATTAACGGCCGCCATTTTGAAATGACTTAATCAAACTCGACCATTGACAACCTGGGCTGAGAGAATGTATTCAAGCACTTGTATGCCAAATTTCATTAAAATCGGTTCAGGCAATTGGAGGTTATAACCGATTCATGGCGACCCAGCATCCTTTTACAGCCCCCATCTTGATGACGTCATTACGGACGACCGAGGTCCTTAAAAATTGGGGTCTGGGCAGTTTTACGTTCAGGGACTTCTATACTATGCTACCACCTCAAGTTGCATGTTCCCCGCCAGAACTGAAGTATTCTGCCACTTTATACAACCATACAACCACACTATATACATTTTGGTCCCACAGGTGCGTTACATCAGAGTGTACTTTGACACTCGCCGTTTACGTCAATATTGCTCAAACATTGTTATATTATATATGGAAATGAAGCGGAATTTAAAGCTCTACATGTTTGTGCAGGTAAAATCTGCATTTACTCAATAATAATGGCAAAAACCCAAAAAAAGTTAGAATGTGTCTACTTTTATTTACATATTTTAAAATTTAATTTGTTTTTTCACTATTAAAAGTCATATTACTATTATTTAATATGATGTTTTCTTGTAGATAATATTATGGCGAAGAATCTAAGACTAACTAGACTTTTCTAGATGGAATGGTTTGGGAACAATAAGTTTTTAAGTGGAACCTTGCAGTGTTTATAGATTGTCCGCCATTTTCCAAGATGGCGGATTTTGCTACAGTGGGAAAAGTTGGGAATTTTCACAAAATGTTAAGGGAAGCATCCCTAACACATTCCAGTTGGTTTTGCTTTGTTATTAATTTTGCCGAGGTCAGGCCTAGTTTTATGCTACTGGTCTTAGACTATTTCTCGCTAAAACACCCGTTCAACGTAAGGACTTCTTATCAAGTAAAAGGTTATGTTTCAACTGTCTTGGTCCTCACTTAATCAAAGAATGCCGATCTCAAAAATCATGTGTGAAATGTGGTAATCTCCACCATACATTGATTCATGACGCTGTCAGTAAATCGTTTGATACATCTAGTCAAATAAAATCCACTTATCAAACCCCAAATCCACCAAATTCTGAAAGCAAACCATCAAACACGCCTCAAGTGTCCTCAAATTCTCTCCCCACTGTAAATCGACACACAGTTCTTTTAGCTACTGCTCAAGTTAGAGTAATCGGCTCGAAAGGTAACAACATTGTGTGTAGAGCTCTAATCGACCAAGGCTTCGAAATTTCCTTTATCAGCGAGCATCTAGTGCAGACTCTTCATATTGAACGCTCCTCATCCTCACTCTCTCGTCCTAAGGCCCTTTTCGGGGCCCTTTTTGTTCCGAGGGGGGGGGGTAATTCCTGAATGATTTTGTTTTTACGTTTAAGGTCGAGTGAGGTGTCGTTTTCGATGGTTTTAGTTATTTTAAAATGATTGGGACTAGTTTTACGTGTATTAAACCACTCCACAGAGTGTTCACAAATATTATTACTTTTTACGATATTTAAACATCTATATCTATAAAAGAGGAACTATGTATGTATGTGTGTATATATATATGTATATACGTTATGGACTCCAAAACCGCTCGACAGATTGTAATGAAACTTTCAGGGATTGTTAAGCATCTTTCAAGGATGGTTCGAGTAAAGTTTGGTGCAGATCCGTCAAAAGGGCTCTGCCCCAGAGGGTTTTAAGTGGGCCAATGTCAGACTTTTTGATCTACAATGTTTACAAATAAATATAATTAAAAAGCAGATGTTTACTTTCACCAACTGTTTTGTAGGTTTGAATAATCACAACATTCTGTATTAGCAGTCATGATTTGAAATAGTGCCACAGTGTTTCTACAGAGTGCAGCACAGAGAACTATTTTACTTTTTAATAAGTCCAAATGTATTAAACCCCAATCGCAGCACACCTGTGCAGTCAACAACGTTTAAATTCTCCAATGTTAAATATTAAAACATAAAAACCTTTAGCAAACAATTTATGACAACCGCTAATTTGCAACCAAAAGGTGAGTGAGCGTAGCGAACGAACATCAACCTGGAGGCGAGTAAGCGTAGCGAACGAGCTAACCTGAAAACATGTGAGCGCAGCGAACGATTTCCAACCTGAAGGTGAGTGAGCGTAGCGAACGAACTTCAACCAGGACGTGATTGAGCCATGCGAATACTTATGAAGTTAAGCGGGGCAAAGCCCGCGGGTACAGCTAGTTAATTCATAAAGTAATAAAATTAGTACCCTTATGCTCTATAAAAAGTGGATTATTGAAAATAACTGTAATTCTTTACTACGTAAGGAGGAAGGATCACAAGGATTGAGAGAAAATATTAAATACCCCCGTCACAGCAAACCTGCAGACTAAGCGGATTTCCATTTACTTTAATTGATTTTCAATTGAATCAATTGCAATAGCATTGGGTTTAACGATTACCAAGGTTTGCTGCTACAAGGAGGCTAATAAAGGTTGTTTTTAGTAAAATATTAATAGCCTAGTATAAAACAATTAAATTTTACATGATTCATAAACAAACTAACTAAATCATTTTACACTCACAAACTTTCTCACTCACAAACACTCACTGACAAAATTTCTTGTACCTACGATGCTGCTCTGATGTCTTAGTGCTGTCCTGGCTGTCATAACCATCAAAGACAACCGTACTTGTATGGGTTTATTGATTGAAAATGGTATTGATACAAGTTGCAAACGTCAGTATGCATGAAAGGTGTTTTTACACCACATCACATTATTCGTGCTTCAAGATTGGTGTTTCCTGTTCTGTAATCTGCAATGTTTGTGAGGGAGAATCCTGCTTGAACAACAACTTGAACAAAATCAGTAAAGATGGACTGACAAGTTGCTAAGATTAATAACATTTTTAATGAGTCGTTTGAGAATAATTATTGTGGTGATGAAATTGTAGAGATACTACGGAAATTGTAGAAAAATAGTTTTAGTTAAGTATTTAATTTTAATTTGTAATGTAAAGTTTTATGTAAATACAATTGTTTTAATTTTTAATAAATGTTAAACAAAAATAATTTATATAACTGAGGAAAACACATATCAATTTCAATTTGGTCTTAATATATTTCCATAAATATTTCAAACCACCGAAAAAAATGAAATTAAAAACCTATGTTAAAAGTTCTCATGGTAAGACATAGTAAAATAATGTGTTTTTGAAAGGTTATTGGTTACGGATAGAATTCAAACATTTTTAATTTTAAATTCCCATGTTATTCTTATTTAGAATAGTGTAAAATGATTTAGTTAGTTTGTTTATAAATATGTCTTAATCAAACTTGTAAAATTTATTTGTTTTATACTAGGCTATTAATATTTTACTAAAACACACACTTTATTAGCCTCGTTGCAGCAGCAAACCTAGGTAATCGTTAAACACAAAGCTATTGCAATTGATTCAATTGAAAATCAACTAAAGTAAATGGAAATCCGCTTAGTCTGCAGGTTTGCTGTGACAGGGGTATTTAATATTTTCTCTTAATCCTTGTGATCCTTCCTCCTTACGTAGTAAAGAATTACAGTTATTTTAATAATCCACTTTTATATAGAGCATAAGGGTACTAATTTTATTACTTTATGAATTAATGTTTAAATATCGTAAAAAGTAATAATATTTGTGAACACTCTGTGGAGTGGTTTAATACACGTAAAACTAGTCCCAATCATTTTAAAATAACTAAAACCATCGAAAACGACACCTCACTCGACCTTAAACGTAAAAACAAAATCATTCAGGAATTACCCCCCCCCCCTCGGAACAAAAAGGGGCCCCGAAAAGGGCCTTAGGACACCCAAAATTTTGGGGACTCATCGGATCTTCATTTCTCATATTATTAGTAACTCACAGGTGAAATTTCATGAATGTACAAATTGTGTTGTTTATACGGTGTGTTTTTGTATTATTTTACCTGTACTAATAAGTGCAAAAACAATAATGATATTAATTGCGTTAGTTACCAATTATGATTGATCATTCAATGAATAAAATATTACCCATACCGTACGTCATCGGAGTTATTATTAGTAAGTTATCTGGTATCTCTTCCTTTGGAAGAACCTTTAAATAGTATTAAAATCGTATTGGTAGATCTTTTGTAGTTAAACACTTCCGTGATTTCATCAGTGTAATGCAGATTAACCTATGGTTTTATTTGAAAAAAAAAAATATCTGTTTATTGGGACGACACGTTCTAACTTCAAAGGGAGGTATATCCGTTGCAGTGAATGCGAGTTTGAGCATTTTGTATCTATATGGGTAAGTTACATAGATTTTTTAGATTCCCGCTCAATGCACTTTATGAATAGGTATATTTTTTAGAAATAAATTAAATTGTTTTTGTTGCTGAGTAGCGCTAGTAAACATGCACAACCCTTTTCATTAGTCTAATAACATTCAAAGGCTCTCTAAGAGCTCAAGTTCTTATTTGTATACATATCTAGGCTATATCATATTTTCACTAAGCTGAATGAATACATCGAAGTAACCTCTCTCAAAAGTCTGCAGTATATTGCAGTTTTCCAGCTTAATGACCTTCTAAATCATACACATATTTCAACATAAATATTGTAAAATGTTTTATCCAGTTGCTGTAAACCACTATTAATTTAACAAAATATGGACACGGCTCAAATAGGCAACGTGCCTTTCTGCAATTGTATTATTTTGTATCGTATTACAAAATCGAAGATTTTTCCAAATAATTGAAAGCATGTATGACAATAATCTCATGAACCTATGATGATCTGTCTAGAATAATATGATAAAATATAGGGAAAAGGTGTGAAAAAGGCACACACCAACCCGTAAAATAGATATAAGATAGTTCAATTAGAAATAATTGTAAGAGTTATTGTGATAAAAGGATTTTCCACTGATTTCGTAATGGAACTTTAAATCTATTGGCAATCATAAATTAATATGATTTGACTTTTTTTGCCTCCTACGAATGAAATACCATGTGCATATTGGGCCTCTGGTCCTGTTAATACAATTTTGTGAAGGGTTTCTTTTATGATTTAAAACTATATCATTGCACAAGCATTTTCAAGGACTCTCTGCAGTTTTGCGTACTCTTGCAACTACTAATTCAAAAATTCCAGAATCAGTTTGGTGACCAATTAAAAATAATGTGTTGATACGTTATAAAAATTCAACTGTTAAATATCATAGTTTTTGAGGGTGGGACTGGAAATTTAGACTATATTAAAGATTTGCATTCATAGTAGAACATTATAGACTTTAAGTGAACCAACAGAAAAAAAGATTGTTTAGAATTTTCAAGTTCATTTTAGAACAAACTGTTTTCTCCGCCTCCCAGTTAACTGAGAATTTCAAGAAGTAGAAACATATTAAATAAATAATAAGTGAAGTTAAATATAACACATAGTGTTTTTAAAAAACATGACACAAACTTCACGGATGCCAATCTATTTCCAACCATACTAGGAATTTCCTAAAATTGATATTGTATGTTGAAATAGATTTATTATAAATAAAGATGAGAATACTAAAGGTTCTACAAAACCAAACTATGAATAATAAAAATACATTTGTATTAAGGTAACAGATAGATTGACAAAATTGTAAAACGATCGTATAATATCAAACAATATCAAATGATTTGCAGTATCACGGTTACAACTTTTAAACTACTCTTGTTATGACTCAAAGTTAACCTCTTATGACCTTTCATTTAATGCTTTTGTTAGTGGGGACTGGTTAAAACACCACAGTAGGTTTTGCAAATATGATTGTGAGATGATATATAATCTGAACTAGTTTATGCGTGTTGATAATAATATGTACTTTAATTGATTCGGTTATATGTTTACCTCATGTAACATTTGAACATGGATTGAAACATTAGATGTCTTTGGAATACTCTGAGAGTGAGAAGCAAAACATAACTTTCAGCAATGATGCATCGAAATCTACCTTTACTGAGTGATTCAGAAATGTAATTGTAAAATATTTTGTCAACATGACTAGAATGTTAATAAAATAGATGTACCAGCACGAAATAGTTTGTAAGATAAAAAATTGCAGCATAGGACAACTTATATAGTGTTCTAACCTAAAACATTGTTATTGTTTCAATGTAAAAATTCAATTGATACAAAATAACTACGTTACGTTACCAATTTATGTTTGTAAACAAAAATAAATTTTTTAATGGTGGCATAAAATCAATTTAAATAATTATTTACTAAAAAAATTATTTGTAATGTAAAACATTGTTCACCACTCGGAGCAAAAGTATATTATTTATGGTACTTAAATTGTTTTATAGTACGTGGCAGTACAGTATTATTAGTTTATTAGTTGCTTGTTGCACTGTTCTACACACTGCTCAAGCGCTACAACTCATTAAGTGGCATCCTGTACACACACTGTTGATATATACTGAATTGCGGCATGGTGCCTTTGGTGGACCCTTACTACTGTATATTGATACTTTACACTGTAGTTTATTTTTTGCATAATACTATCAACAACGATATTTAAGATACCTAGTGTCCCTGCTGCTCGAATTCGAGCAATTGCTAAGTATTACAGGCGTTATTTTAAAACGAATAACAGTAATAATTTATGATGACTTTATAAGATTCGACTCAAAGGTTATGGAAATACTCAAGATGTACATAACAGATCGATATAATAAACATTTCTTATAAGTATCTTATCATTTTTCAAAAGCTGATCTTGTTTTTAAGTGTTTTCTACAAATAGCCTTACTAATAGCCTCAATTGGTTGTCCATAATAACGATTATAAATTTAAAAAAACATTATTTCTCTATTTCTTCTCCTTGGTGGTGTTCTATGACTTTCCTATGTTTCCAATAGTTTGCAAATCGGCTCTTTCAATGGTTACTAAGAAATGCAGCACAGTGTTAATCAGTTTTCGTTTTTGCATGTTTCCTAATTTAAGGAAAGGAAAGAAGGGAGGAGGGATTTTAATTTTTGTAAAAGAAAATATAAAAGTAGAGGAGAAACCCTGCAATAGTAACCATTTTGAAAGCGCTATAATTAGTATTAAAAAATGTAATATTGATTTGAATATTATTGCTGTCTACAGACCACCATCTAAAAGCAAAATATTATTTATAGGCCTATAAGAGCTGGACCACATTATAAAAGATCATAAAGAAAATTTATTAGTAATGGGTGACGTGAACATTGATATAAAAAATTTACAAAAGAATTATGTCCAGGAATATATGAGTGTTTTGGCAAGCCATGGTTTAAAATCTTACATAAATGACTTTACAAGAGAAGAAATCAGAGCAGGAAAACTGTGTCAGAGTTGCATTGACCATGCATGCTTGAGAATAAGGAAGGCCAAAGCTCAGTCAGATATCGTTCAAGTCAAGATAGCTGACCACTACGCCTGTGTGATCAACATCCAGCCTGACGATTCCTGCCCAGCTTATCTGGTAGATAAGACATACAAGGCTGTCAATGGTCACCAGCTAGGATAGGTCTTAGGGATTCCGTCTCCCGAGCGCCGAGTCTCCCGAGCGCCGCGTCTCTCCAGCGCCGCACAGGTTATCTGGTATAATCTGACAGTTTTGACAGCCGAATTGGAATTCACAAAAGCAACGAACTGCGGTTAAGGCGTGTGCCAAAATGCCCAATTGAGCATTGTAGACAATCAGCACTGGAATTACGTTAATTTTACATACATTTCATCGCAGACATGATACGTTTCGAATTCTAAATTGACATGTAATGAATATTTTTAATTCAGCTTACCGACTCTCGTACTTTTGAGATGCTCGCACTTAATCTTAAATAATTAACCTAACCCAACCTAACCTAACCTAACCTAACCTAACCTAACCTAACCTAACCTAACCTAACCTAACCTAACCTAACCTAACCCAACTTAACCTAACCTTTACTGCTTCACAGATTAAAATAATTGATACTGTTGGATATGTTTAACTTAGTCTCCTTTGAATTATTTTTGAACAACACTTTGGGAAAACCATATGTTATTAGTTTTCAATTTACATATATCTGAATAATGATATAATTGTGTTTTAGAAATAAAATAAACATATACCATTTCAAAATAGAAGGTATTAACCCTCGTCACTTCTGCATCACTGAGCAGACCCTTTGGTAATTTATGGCTTCGGCGCTCGGGATACTCATTTGCCTTCGGCGCTCGGGAGACTCGGCGCTCGGGAGACGCAACGGGTCTGATTGCAGATGGACTGGCAATCTGTAGATAATATAGATGATATTGATGAGCAGTACAGAATGTTTTGCTCTTACTTTACAAAAGCGTATAATGAATGTACGTATGATAAAAAAGTTAGTAAAAATAAAACACCTAAAAAACGTTGGATGACCCATAACATTTTAAACATGATTAAAGATAGAGATGCATTGTTTATCAAATATAAGAAACATCCCAACAGAGTTGATTATAAAGAGGGATTCATGTTTCTGAGAAATAAAATCAACAAAGAAATTGTTAAAGCAAAAAGGAATTTCTATCACAATATTTTTACCATTAATAAAAGAAATATCAGAAAAACATGGTCCCAAATAAATAATATTTTAGGACAAAATCACAAAGAAAGTATAGATAATATTATGATTAAATTAAAAAACAACATGAAACTTAAAATACTTAACACAGGTTATCTCAGTAAAGCAACAGTTTTCTTCAATTCTCAATGATAGAACAACTTTTTTGCAACATGTTAACTCGAATTGAAGCAGTGTGTTAGCATTCATTAGACAAGGTGACAAGGTGATCTCAAATTGTCCCTCCGCCATTTCTTAGCTGATTTTATCTATTGTCGTCTGATTGGAAAGAGCGTGTCGCGTAGATTTGCAAACTGACCTTACATTTTTTTAAAGTCCCTTGGGCTCTGCCCCAGTGGCTTTTAAAGTTCCCATGTTATCCTTATGAAGAACATAATTGTTTACATTTTGATCAGCTGTATAATGTAATGCTGTTATTAATTTTTCAATTCGAAACGCATTGAGTACATTTATTTACTACTAGCTTTTTGCCCGTTCTACGTACGGGAATCTTGTAGTAAGTTAAAACCTTATATTCAAAACAGGAGTTGGTTTGCATATTTAGTGTGCATTTTTCCAGATATGATGGCAAAACTATAACTGTTTAGGAATACATATAAACCTTCTCAAATACAATATCTGACAGTTTCAAAGCCAAAACGAATGCTTCGCAATTAAATGTCACCCGATCGTGTTTGTCCATATTTTATATCTAACGATGAAAGGAATTGCTTTATAGTATAGATCTATGAGGCATAGCCCTAAGGTAGGCCTGTAATTGAAAGTTACTTTTCACACTGGTTAAACGTAGTTAAAACACTACCTCAACCTCACTACTGCACGCTTTATTCGGGTTGAAATTTTTATTAACAATGGTGCTCTTGTCTTTTCCACGAAAAATAAGGACATTAATGCATTACCAATAGACATACACACACAAATACAGAATTGAGTCCACACAACATTTTGGAGTCCAGACAGAAAACGCTAAAAATTATACAGTAAGACATCAATTAAATTTAATAAGCAGTAAGGTGCAGTGTTTATAAATAAATAGTGAAAATAGTGATGTGTTTGTATGTAAAAATTATTCTTACTGCTACCACCGGTTCTAAGGAAAAGTAGCAGTACCGGTACCAAAAACCAACGTTTACATTTGAGAAAAGAACTGTAGTACTTACGGCTAATTCAAACTGTCCTTCTAATCAAACTGTATTATAGGTGTTAATCAGTTGGCAATTATATAAATAAATACCCCCGCCGCAGCAAACCTGCCGACTAAGCGAATTTCTATTTGTCTTAATTGATTTTCAAATAAATATATTTTAATAACATTAGGTTTAACGAGTACCTAGGTTTGCTGCTACAAGGAAACTAATAAAGTGTGTTTTTTTGTAAAATATTGATAGCTTAGTACAAAATAAATAAATTTGCCAAGTTTGATCAAAATATATCCATAAACAAGCAAACTACAACATTTGACAATATTCTCCATAAGAATAACATGGGAATTTTAAATTTAAAATTTTTTTTTTATTTTCTCCGTTACTATTAACCGAACAAAAATACTTTTATATACTAAATTAATTGCTTTTTAAGCTCTTTAAAAAGGTCTAAAGAGAAATTGGGAAATTTTGTGTTTTGAGGGTCAAAAGTGAGAAAACCCAATTTTTACCCCATAAACCCCCCCCCCCCCCCCGTAAAGCCTCGTTCCCATGGTCCGATCATGGTGGTTCGCGAACTCATTCAAGTTTATCCCGCTTTACACCTTTAAACCAAATTTAATCAAAATCGGACAAAGATTACTCAAGTTATCGCGTTCACGGACGTATATATATATATATATATATATATATATATATATATATATATATATATATATATAAATTTGAACGAATGGTGTTTTTGGCCTCTGGGGACATCAAAATGAAAAAGTAAATCGGTCCCGGGTCTAGGTCTTACCGTGCCACCTACGGTAATAGCTACTTCCCTATAGGGAAATTCGCTAATAAATACACACAGGCCACAAAACATGTAACATGTAACGTAAACAACGTAAAGCTTTGAAAACTCACTATGGTTTGCTAAAAAAAAACTTTCACTTGATGTGGTGCAGTACCGGTACCGAAGTTATTAATCTCCTTTGGTTTTAATTCTTTTTTTTTTAGTTTTCAAAAATCAAAGCTATTTCCTAATAATAGCATTATTTGTAAGCAGCTTTTAATGTTAACATATTAATGACAGTTTGAAGAAACCACCTTTATCCAAACAAAGGTTTCTTAAGATTACGTAATCTCTAAACGATAATCGGTACATATATCTAGCAAACATTCGGAGGAAATGTGACAAAAAACGCACAAATCTGGGGTTTTGTACGTTTGTAGTTTTATTTCCTAAGTAGGAAAAGTACCGATATCGTTGTCGAAATGTAAGTAAGTAGAAACCAAAAGTGACACATTGGAAAAGCGAGTTTAGCTACATCTGTTAAGTTAAACCTCTGTTACGGTACGATCACAGCGAAATCAGAAAGATCTTCCAAGATCGCAGCAACATCCACGATCACCCACTGCAGTCGTGATTTTTTTACTTTGCACTTTACACAACTGTCCTTGAAGCGCCGTCAATGAGTGGAAACCTTTGTAAGCTACGGTATTGGTGACGATGATTAAAAAAATAAAAGTTTCCTTGCACTAATACAACACTGATTCACGGTATTTTCCCCGGTTATCAAAACTCAAGAACAATCGTTGCACTTGCGATTAATTAAACCGGTTAAGTAAGGCACAACGTTTTTAATCTCACTTGGTTTGGATGTGCTGACAAAACTTGATCGGAAATGGTTGCGGTATTTGTAAACAACTTTTAATGTAAACATATCGGTGACAGCTAGAAGTGAGAACTAATCCAAACAGCTGATCGTTATTTCATAAAATGTAATGTAATAGTAAACACTAGCTGTGTGCCCGTTCTACGCACGGGGTTGAAACCTTCTTATATTAAGAACAGCAGTTGGTTTGCATATTTTCATATATGCTGGCAAAAATATTATACACCTTCGCAAATACAGTATCTGACAGTTTCAAGCCAAAACAAACGCTTCGCAATTAAATGTCATGTCACCCCATATGTTAGTCCATGTGTTAAATCCAATGATTAAACTAAAAAGGCTTTATAGGCCTACTATGAGAAATAGATCTGAGTCATAGCCCTAAGGTAGGCCTATAGTTGAAAGTTACTTTCCACAATGGTTAAAAGTATTTAAAGTACTACCTCAACCTCACCATTTAACACTTTATTCGGGTTGACATTTTCATTATCAAAGGTGCTCAAATTGTCCTTTTCGTGACACTAAGAAATAAGGACATTAATGCGTTACAAACAGACATACACACAAAAATACAGAACTTAATTAGGGAATTTGTTACGTTTTAAGCATAACAAAGTACACATGAAATTAATATTTGAAATCTTTGTCAATGTCATCAAATTTTATCATAACAATTTATATTTGCTTGGACCGAAGATGACGCGAAATGCTGTCGAAATGACTGCTTACTATATGAAATGAAGTACTATAGACGATTTAGATTGGTAATTTATAATACAAATTACCAAAATAGGCAATGAAATATTAAAACATAACAACCTAAATCGTAAACAATTCACGATGGTTTGCTAAACAAATGTTTTACTTAAATGAGTTATCATTTTCTTAGCATAAACTAACATTTTGGAATCCAGACAGAAAAAGCAAAACTTATACAGTTAAGACATCAATTAAACTGAATAGGACTGTATAAATAAGGTGCAATACCAACGATAACTAATTTGTAAATTACAGTGATGTGTTGGTACGTAAAAATTATTCTTGCTGCTACCAATGGTTCTAAGGAAAAGAACCAGTACCAAAAACCAACGTTTACAGTTAGCAACTAAAGTACATTCGACCAATTAAATGCGTTAATCAAGTCCCAAGGTTATTGATTTCTTTGTTTTGAATTTTCTCGTAAAAAGTTATCGGCAATCAAAGTTATTTCCCATAAATTGCTTTATTCGTAAACAACTTTTAATTTAGGCCTAAACTTATTGGTGTCAGTTAAAAAAAACAACCTTATACAAACAACTTTTTGTTAATTAATAGATTACGTATTCTCTAAACAATGATTGTATATCTACGAGGCATGTTTTTTAAGTAAGTACCGTTTTTTAGTTTCTCCGTTCCAGCACTGCGATTGGCATTTCGGACATTTGCGCTGTATATGTGCATCTATTGGCTAGCCCTAGCCCGAAATTCGACAAAAATCGGCCCTGTTTACATCCGGTTTCGAGCAATTCAAAATGGTGCCGCCAAATGAGACTGCCGCCGACTGTGAAGTGCGCGCTGTAATTATGAGTGACGGAATGTTACGCAAGTGGGTAAGGGCATCTAAAGACGGCCCCACCAACGCCCATCATGAGCAACGCACTGGACGGCGTAAATGTCCCCAGTACTCAGTGCATTGCTCATCATGAACGTTGGTGGCGCCGTCTTTAGATGCCCTTACCCACTTGCGTACCATTTCGTCACTCATAATGTTCTTGCCATACACCTCACTAATCTGTCGATACATTTCAATGGATTTCACACCTTTAGCACTTAAAAATCTAATTACAGCGTGCACTTCACAGTCGGCGGCAGTCTCATTTGGCGGCACCATTTTGAATTGCTCGAAACCGGATGTAAACAGGGCCGATTTTTGTCGAATTTCCGGCTAGAGCTAGCCAATAGATCCACATATACAGCGCAAATGTCCGAAATGCCAATCGCAGTGCTGGAACGGAGAAACTCAAAAACGGTACTTACTTAAAAAACATGCCTCGTATTAACATTAGAAAGAAATGTGACAAAAATCACACAATGCTGGGTTTTTGGACGTTTGTAGTTTTATTTCTTTAGTAGGGAGGCCGTGTATTCTAGGGAAAAGTACCGGTATCAAGGATCGTCGTCAAAAAGGTTGTTATGAATAATGGGGTAGGCCTAAGTACCCAAGAGTTGGGCTATGGGCCTATTGGCTATATGGTCCAGCGATTGCATCACACGGTGAGTAGGAACAAAAAGTGACACATTGGAAGCGAGTTTAGCATCATCCATAAACCGTAAACCTCTGTTAATCGCCCACTGCAGTTGTTTACTTTACACTTTACACAACCGCCATCGAAGCGCCGTCAATGAGTGGAAACCTTGTTTGTAAGCTATTGGCGACGATCATTAATAAATTTAAGTTTCCCAGTCCTATACAACACTGATTCAAGGTCTTCTTTCTGGTTATCTAACCTCAAGAACAATTTTATACACAAAGAATATCTGGTTCCTGACCTGGATGACGCCTAGTTATTTAATATCATTTACGGTTACACTATATTATTCCACTTGCGATTAATTAATTAAATCCGTTATGTAAGAAAAACGTTTTTAATCTTACTTGGTTAGGATTTGCCTTCAAAATGTGATCGGAAATGGTTGTGGTATTTGTAAACAACATTTGTAAACATATCAGTGACAGCTAGAAAAAATAATCTTGATCCGAACAGCTGTTCGTTATTTCATAGATGATTATTTGATAAAAATTGGACGTAAACTTGACAAAAATCGCACAAAACTGCATTTTTGAACGTCCGTAATTTTATTTACAAAGTAGTGAGGCCATATTTTAATGGCTAAAGACACTCTCACCAATCCAGTGAAAACATCAAAATGACTTGGATCGTGATAGGTACTCTCGTTTTCCTGGAGAAGATTGCGTAAAATGCCGTCTTGAGTGTTACAGAAAGGACAGACAGAAATTTAGATGAGACTTGTTTCGGCTTCTTTAATGTATAAAACGTAAAAATAACCTAAAACTTTATGATTCTGAGCAATGTACAGACAAAACTCTAATTTTATTTATATAGATTGGGAGAAAATTTGACAAAAATCGAACAAAATTGGGTTTTTGGTGGTTCGTTATTTTGTTTTCGAAGAAGCGAGGCCATGTTTTTATAGCCAAAGACGCTCTCACCAATCCAGTAAATACAGAAAAATGATTAAAACCTTGATCGGTACTCTTTTTTTCTAGGAGTAGGCCACGTAAAATGACATTTTGGCGTTACAGACGGAGTCACAGAATGGACAGACAAACAGACTCGTTTCGGCTTTCTTAGGCTATGAAACGTAAAAATAACCAAAAACCGCATGATTCTAAGCAATGTACAGACAAAACTGTAGTTTTATTTATATAGAATTGAGTTTGTGTAAACATAACCCCCAAGACAGACCGTGTTAGTATGGTTGTATCTTAAATTTGTGCATTTATCGTTGTTTTGTGTAGATACAATTTGTTTATAATAGTCAGCACCTGACCTTGGAAAATCTCAACCATTAGGTTACAAATGCGCCCAAACACTATCCCAAAACGACTTTTCGTTCTCAATTTGGCCCCCTATCAATGACCTGTGTTGCATGTACAGCGAGGCATTTTGAGAAGGAGAAAACCGGCCGTAATGCTTTAGGTTTATCAATAATGAAGATAAACATGGTCTGAGTTACACACCGGTAATCTCTGAGTTGACTCTTTTAAACTCATTGTATTCGTAAATTCGTTTTGAAATAACTCCTGTAATACTTTGCAATTGTTCGAATTCAAGCAACATGTACACTAGCAAATATAATTTAAAGGCAGATGTTTACATTCACCAACTGTTTTGAAGGTTTGAATAATCACAACATTCTGTATTAGCATAAGTCATGATTTGAAATAGTGCCACAGTGTTTCTACAGAGTGCAGCACAGAAAACTATTTTACTTTTGAATAAGTCCAAATGTATTAAACCCCAATCGCAGCACACCTGTGCACTCAACAACGTTTAAATTCTCCAATGTTAAATATTAAAAACATAAAAACCTTTATCAAAGTATTATAAACATTAAAAGGGGTGACAATGCCTTAATATTTTTATCTTTCGTTCTATACCCACACAATCTATATATATAAAAGGCAAAGCCCTCACTGACTCATAACTAATTCTCTTACTTCCCATTTACCTAGGAGGCTGAAATTTGGAACACTGATTCTTTAGGCATTAAATAGGAAAACTAAGTTGTTTTTATTCTGACCGGACTCTCGGGCTCCACCCCAGTGGCTCTGGAGTTTCCCATGTTAACCCCCCCCCCATGTTTCCCCTTATGAGTACTCATGTTTAAATGGAACTAGTTAACCGCCCGTGCTCCGCCACTGGAATTTTGTCAGCAATAAAAGACATAACAATTAACAAATACTGTTTATCTTTGTATTTTATTTGGGGGTTGCTTAAGTTTTTACATGAAATAGAACTGATAGTTGGCCTGTATAAACTATTTTATGTTAATCAAACCAATAGGCTATATAAGTTTAACCAAATTAATGTTTTACTTATATTCATTCGAGTTACACTTTAAACTGGTTTTTGTTTATTACATTTGTTGTATGGAATAAATATAGTCACTTACATGTAAATCAAGCATCAGCAGTTCATCAGGTAGCATTTCACGAACCTTTGACCCATTCTGTGAGTAACAGCTGTGTTTACGTCGTATATATAAAGTTGGGCATACTTTGGTTCATGCCATCATATTTACTTATTGTTTAATGCAAAACAGATTGTAAATAAAACTATGTTAAAAAAAAAACTTTGGTTCAATGTTAGAGGGTATTAACGGTCCAATCCGATGGTAAAGGGATTCCCGGATCTTAAAATTATATAGACTACTGTAACGGTACGTATTCCCCTTGGAATACTTACCGCTACTTTGGGTGACGTAGCTCAGGAATGAAACTCAGCACTCGCTTACAAAACCCAATTGTATTAATTACTCAAAACACAAAGAACACAAAGATAAACTAACAATCAAAAAGGTAGAGTAGACTGGAACTGTATAAATTAGTTAGTAGCTTAACCCTCAATTTGGAAAAGACTCTAAACCCCAATTTTGAAAACCGTTTACATTGTCTTACCTGAACCCAAGGCCAAGGGCCTTGGGCTCCAGCTCCCCCAGCAGGACCCTGTCCTCCGGTGCACCACACAAACACTACCCACCAAAACTGACCCCCTGATCAAGTGCACTGGCCTACTTAAAGCAACAGCTTTCAGTAGGTCAGCACAACAAGTTAAACCTGCCAAATAAATAAACATAAACAATATCACCAACTATTATTATATATTATTAATTATATATTATATTATTATTTTATTATTATTATTATATATTATTAATTATGTATTATTGTATATTGTTATTTGAGTTGGGTGATTGCGCAAAATGGCAGATGTTCAAAGATTTTCAAAATTAGCCAATTTCTTTAAATTAAAACACTTTTTTAAATCTTTAAACAACAAACTGTCATTTTTTAACGGATGGTCCTTTTGAAGTACGGTTTGCGGCATTGTATTCTACTAATAAATACCTTTAATTTGATGTGCATATCAACCTATGCTTCCATTCAAGATTTACTTCCGACTCCTTGTGGGCCGTCGCCCTGAAGAGTTTTTTGGATCACTGAATGTGAAGTTATGGGGATCATTTTAAAGGGAATTTTAAGCAAAGAAGAATGCCGCAAACCGTACTTCAAAAGGACCATCCTTTAAAAAATGACAGTTGTTTAAAGATTTAATAATCTATACATATGTGGAGAGTATAAATACTTGCAAGATTTAAAACGAAAAACGTGGGGTGAATGCAATAGATATTTTACAATTACCTTCACCTATTGAACTAATGTATTATTATCAATTGCATGCACCCCACGTTTTTCGTTTTAAATCTTACAAGTATTTATACTCTCCACATATTTATAGATTATTTTATACTTTTTAGTGCGTTTAAAAACGTTTTGTTTTAAAAAAGTATTTATTTATAAATTATTTTCTACTTTTTAGTTTTTAATGTGTGTGAATGTTAAATCTATTTCAAGCATCTATATCAGATTAAGACCGAGGCATGTGGAAAATCTAAGGTTTACTGTATTTGAGTTTCTTTTTATATAATTATGTATTAGATTGAATTTATGGCCTACCTACTAACTATAGATATATCAATCTATTTAATTTACTGTTTACTTTAAAAGAATACTAAATAAATAACAATTGACATTATTAACAAACACCTTTATATCTGCAAACAGGGGCCCATTTCATAATAAACTACAAGTTACAAGTTACAACTTGTAACTTGTAATTTCCATTAGATTTGCATTGGGCGATCAGCTGATTTACTAATAATATTAGTCTGTACTTGATTATGAAATGGGCCCCTGATTGTTACTTTATTTTGAAATGTTTGTTTGTATAAAGAATCTCTTGGGAGCATAACCTGGACCTCTTAACCTCTGCTCTTCGAACTGTCAAATTTAAGTATTTACAGCTGACTTAAATTAATTGATATATTTACATTCTTTCAAAATGTAAACATGGAAAATTTGGAAGCCCATGGGGGCGTAGCCCAGGGGAAATATGAAAATTAAATGATATAATATTGCATTGTCATCCATTTGTGAGCTATGTTTCAAATTTCAAGTCTCTAGCTCATCAGGATCTTCGTTTAAAATTGATATCAAAATTTGTAGGAAAGCGAGCTAATAAAAACAAGCCCATGGGGCGTAGCCCAGGGGAAATATGAAAATGCAATGATATAATATTGCATTGTCATCCATTTGTGAGCTATGTTTCAAGTTTCAAGTCTCTAGCTCATCGGGAATTATCAAAATTTACAAGAAAGCGAGTTAATAAAAACAAGCCAATGGGGCGTAGCCTAAGGGAAATATGAAAATTAAATTATATAATATTGCATTGTCTTCCATTTGTGAGCTATGTTTCAAGTTTCAAGTCTCTAGCTTATCGGGAAATTAGTATAAAATTGATTGCAAAATTTGTACCGGACAAGAAAGCGAGCTAATAAAAACGTTTTAAAAAAGTGTTTTAATTTAAAGAAATTGGCTAATTTTGAAAATCTTTGAACATCTGCCATTTTGCGCAGGATCAACCTTTTGAAGTGCAGTTTGCGGCATTGTTTTCAGTTGAAGTAGACCTTTAAAATGATGTACAACTCAACATAGGCTGTCATTAAAGATTTTCTTCTGACCCCCGACGGGCCGTCCCCAAAAGGTGATATCCGGCCACCATGTACACAGAAAAGTAGCTTACAATTTCCAGTAACGGTATACCAAATGTGGTTGTGATATCGTTTGTCGTTTAAAAGTTATAAAGTCGTCCTAAGACTTAACGGTCACCCTGTATAACTACGGTTAACTTTCATACGTGCTATAATTGCTAATAAGTTCTTCAAAGAACCAGAAGTCAAAATATAGATTATGGACAAGTTTTCGAAAAAAATGTGAAAATACACATAAAGGAAACACACCGACAGAGGAAAGCAGGGCAACGTGTATTACAGTATGGGCGTTCCTTTCAAAGTCCTTGAGCCCTCATACTCTACTAAACACCCATGTGGCGTGGCACCGTACGTTGTGCAGTTTGCAGGTCTACTGAAATTCGTGGTATAAAAAACCAATAAAATGTTTCAAATGTTTGCAGACGACATAAGCAGTGTACGAAATCATCGAGAAGTAAAATATTTCTCGGTGACGAAAGTAAGATTGCAGAATAATCCGCACAACCCACGTTACAACACATTAAATTTGTTGAATATGTGTTCTGAATACCCTAGTTCGTTATCACTGAATAGGCCTAACGAAATTCAATGATAACAGATAACAACATATTATTAATAACATTAATGTTATTACTTGTTCAATACACTAATTGAATGATTGATACAATCTAAGTTTGAGTTGTCATTTAAATAAGAATGAACTCAAATTTTTCGGCCCCACTCGTCCGTCGAGGCCGGGGCCACACTTGTAATTTTCAACCAGCGAGACTGTTTTTTCCGTTTTCACGTGCGACGCACGTGAAACAGTTTGCCCGTGGCCACACTCGTCTTACGAGATAGGTTTTTCGGGCAATCCAGCGAGACTGGTAGAGCATGCCACACTGGCAATAAAAATCGTCCGTGTCCGTGATACGCACTCCCCCCCCCCTCCACGTTCACTGCACAGTGAATCATTTGTTGGTGCGCGGAGATGGATGTTAGACGAAGGAAAAAGTTGGTGGTGTTATATTATTTGTATTAAAAAAACCAAGACGAGAAGGTTAAACGAAGACATTGGTTACACCCCATAGTTGAAAAGAGACCACTTCATGGTGCGTTTTATACGTTGTTTATTGATTTAAGACAGGGCGATGACAAGTTTTTTTAGTTATTTTCGCATGTCAATAGCGTCGTTTGATGAATTGCTTGCGAAGATCAACAGCAACATCCAAGGCAATGATACAAGATTAAGAAACTGCATCAGTCCACAAGAAATGTTGGCAGTGACGATAAGATGAGTGACAAGAAGCTGATAGCGTAGCTAATTATTACGCATTTATCTTTTAAAATTTGACCAACCAAACCCTTGATATTAGCCCCTAAGACTTTATTTTAATTTTAGGGTATGAATTATGAAGAGTGCCTGATTTGATATTTTCTAAGGTTTATGTATTTCAAAGTGAATACAGTAATTTGCGGAAATAACGAAATTCCTACGAACGTTATCGCCCAGAATGTCGGCCATGTACTTCCGGTTTCCGTTCTCATAACATCAACTACACTGATGTAAACGTTGTTTTAGACATTTACTTTATAGAGCAAATTGTATTGCTATTCTGTAAAGGAAATTAATAAATCTGTGTCCACGTCGGCAAGAGTAGACATAGTAATTAATTATACACCTTCAATAAGAAAACAAAAACACTTAATCAAACTTGAAAACTAAATAACTGGAGACGAGTACAACATATCTCGACGATCGGTCGTAAACTCAGAACGAAACTGATGAATGGGGGAAGGACACTAGGGTTGTGATGCCAAATAGACAAAATGTTACCAACACTACCAATTTTAATTTCCTCAATGGGGAATTCTAAATCCCTGACAAAACTCATCATTTTTAGTTTCTATATCTAATAAAAATGGTTTTTAACTACGTTTTGAAGACAAAATAGTAATAATAATTGATTAAAAATAATGTAATATAATTATATTAGGTTTTATGCTCACAATAACAAATGTGTGATAAAATGAACAGACTGATAATTACTTTCCAGGTAGCAAAACACTAAAAATGTGTTATCTCACAAACAATTTAATACATTATAAACAAAGTAATATAAGTTTGACTTCTTTAAAAATGCTGTCAAATCACACAATATCACATTGATAAAACAATAATAGCACTTTCTGTATATAGTTTAACGCAATAATATTAACAACAACTCCACGCCATAGGTTAAAACTAAAACGTCCGTGGAAAAAATTCAGCGAGATAGGATGAGTGTGTTCACTCCCATAAGCCGCAATGCCCCGCGACTAGTTTTACGTGCAACGCCCGTGGAATGTAAGTAGAGAATACACGTGCAATTCCGTTTGTCAGTCTCGCTGGTAAAACCCCCCCCTGCCCCCCCCCCAAATGACGCCCCTGTTCACAGCCCAAAAATTCCTTATCACACAAGAATTCTCACCATTCATTCATGGTGGTGAGCTATTTCTTCAATACATTGTTGCTGTATTAATAAGAATCAATGGTAAATGGCTAGAATTCGACAGCAAACAAAGTCAACAAAACTCATTGTGGAACATATGAATCTCCATGATGGAATACGAGTTAGAGAAGGGAACAAAGATTAATCCATAGAATGGACTTTTCAAAAAATTCCAAGATTTAGCAATATATTCATAGTAACTACTTTAGGTGCAGTGGAAGTTCAATAATGTTTTATCTTCGAAGTTTACCATTTAAGTCAAATGTTGACTTGTAGATTCCAATTTCCTATGTCTATAGGTGGTAAGTTTTCTTCAAGATGGTAAGTGGTGATCGATTTCGATTGGACACTCCAATCATCATCAGACCCAATAGGTGAAGATGCTGCTACGGGGAAGATATTGACGGGGGTTTTTTTTTTTTTATCAAAATGTTGATAGCTTGGTATGAAATAAATAAAATTGCAAAATTTGATTAAAATATATACGGACAAACAGACATAGATCGTATTAGAGTATGGGATTGAAGATGCATCAGCTGTTAGAGTTGTTGTTATTTATATTTTGTTTGTTTACTTTTTCCCAGAGTTAATATTTTGTTCTCATAATAGGCTAGGTGTTTAAAATTACAATAAAGTTGTACTAGTTTTGATTCTGCTACACAGTTTTTATACAATAGTTTTTCATTAAAAATAAGCAGTAAGTACGATTGAGAGTTGCCAGTATAATTTTAATGGTTAACGTGTGTAAGTGTTTTTTACAGTAGCATTAGCGACCCACATTATTCTCTTAAGTATTCTTGCCCCGTTGTGAAGCACGAACAGAACAGTTAAGTATAGTGTATATATTGTGATTTATTCGTGGACAAGTTAAGTTATGTTTTGGTTTACCTGCTTTAAATTAAGTTTTAAGTTAATAAATTGTAGGATAAATAAAGAGTTAAACTTGTATCCTCTTTCTTTCTTTAGTATTAGTTTTCAAATCAAAATTGTTTCCATAGTAACTAAAGTCAAAACATTAAGAAAATAAAAATCAGCTGCTCTTCTATATATTGCTTTAGCAACAGTCTATAATTAGTCTGTATAGCTTGAGTCCCAAGTAGGTTCCAAGAATTTTTCTTTTAACTTTATTTCCGGATATTCCAGTTAAATATCAAAAACCGATATCATCAAACCGACAAAATTAAATTATCACACATATTAGATGGGAAACAACGTACGCCCCTATAACCAAAACCATGGCTGTCAATGGTTAAACATTCTTTTTCGTCGTACTGCAGCAAAAACAGCCGTTTGAAGCACAGGTAGGTACCGGTAACTAAGCAAAATCTTACAACAATCATAGACCCTCCGAATCGGCTTGGCATTGTTTCCTTATCATTGATAAGAAATCACAATCCAATTACTGCAACGCGATTACGACTGGTTAGCTACTACAATCAAAAATCAAACTATGTTACTATGCTAATCTTGTAGAAATCGTAAACAAACCAATGCACTCTTTTCTTATGACGAATTTTGTTGTTCGTCAAAATTTACACTCTTAACTATACAACGACATTGAAGTCATTAAATTGGTTAAAAAACACAGTGTAATTAAATCATAAAAACTTTGTATACCGATACTATCTGTTTGTAGACAAAAGAAAAGTTCACAATGTTGTTCCGTAAAAATTGAATTTAACGGAAAATTATATTTTTGAAAAATCTGGTTTCGATTAAAATTTGTATGTTATGGTCCTTATAACTCGAAACAAAATAGTTTTTTGTCCATTGCTGAAAAAATTACGGTTCAAAGGTTATGACAACTTACTCCCACCCATTATAATGGTTGTTGACAAGCTAATGCGAGAAAATTGTTCAGATTGCTGATACCGTTTATATTTCAATTACGTATTTAATTGTAATACTCGCGATATCACAATGGTTACCTCCCTGTGCAAAGCCATAACATTTCCCAAAAGACTGTTTGTAACATATGTAATTAATACCAGATGTTGTGAATATAAAAAGAAAACAATTGAGTTGTACTAGTTGAAAAAATAGCAAGAAGATGATGTTAACTAAAACTTAAACTACTTTAATTGTCAAAAATAAAACTTATTTCACGCTTCCACATTTATATACTTACTTAATTTAGAACAAAACTTATAAATCCGCGACAATTGGTAGCAGAGCTGGAAAATGACCTCAAGACTACTGAAGAAGATTGATACCTTGAGCAAGAGATTGGGCAATACCATTACCGAGGCCAATTTACTTCTACAAGGGGAGGACTCTTCCAAACCTGACCTCCTAGGGACACTGACGTTTTTAGACGGATATCGTAGGCGTCTGGAAGCCTTACTTGATCAACTTGATAATTGTAATCGATGACTCAACGAATGGAGAGGCAAGTACGTCAGTGGGAGATCCATTTGAACTTGTTCTCAATTGCGAAGAAGTAATTGCTAAACTACAGGTAAGAATAGATTCCTTCACACCCCATTATGCAGACAAACTATGTAACTCCCATGATCAAACTGTAGTTTCAGAACCTAAACGTTGTTTGGTCAAACTACCTAAACTTGTCATCCCAATCTTTGATGGTGACGTCCTCAAATGGCAGGAGTTTTGGGATTCCTTTTCCTCCTCCATTCATAGCAATGATGCTCTTACTGTAATTGACAAATTTAACTATTTGAATTCATTACTTGAGGGGGAAGCTAAATGTTGTATATCCGGACTCCCACTAACATCATTAAACTATGATACAGCAATTTCTTTACTGAAGAGTAGGTTTGCTAACAAACCGATAATTGTAAACTCACACTACAAGTCACTAATAGAAATTCCTCCTGTTAAGTCTAATGACACAAAATTCTTGCGTCGTACCTTCGACATAATTGAAAAACATATGAGATGCTTACAAGCCTTAGGGGAGGATACAAATTCAAACTACTTCCTCACACTTATTAC